>NC_044199.1:31314538-31614538 GCF_900880675.1 Sparus aurata | reverse complement strand
GTGACAGCAACCTGGAGATGATACATCATGGCTTTGTGTTTGAGTTAGTGTGTATTTAAAGAACTCAACTGTTGGCATTTTTCTTCGAATGATTAATTTATTATAACATTAAATGTTTAGGTGCTTTATGTGTGTACTTTAAAGGGACACTGCGTACACTTGGAAAACCTTTGTTAGTGGTGACAGGCCGCATTTGTGCACAAGACTGATTGCTGAAATTACAAAAATCCACAATCATATCCAGAATACTGTTACTAGTTGATCTTCCTGTGGCTAATTTGGACCATTGGGCCACTAAATTTGCCACTTGCTAATCACTCCACCAAGCTTAGCTTTGGCAACAGTTGGCTCGTTAGCCGCTACACATAATACATAATATATCAAGGATCACATTAGCTAGTGAAGGAATTTGGCAAGCTAGCCAGCTATCGACTCTGCTGCTACAAATAATGTTTGCAAGCAAGGAAGCAAAGGTTAGTCGGATAGCTGCAGGCCTTACTTGCTAGCTACGCTGCATGGATCTGGTGCTGGTCAAAACTCAACCCACCACATCACAGAGTCCAAGGTCCAAACTAACATTACTGCATAACGTGAGATATATTCTATTCTTAGCTGGCTAATGTGGGTTAACATTAGCTAGCTAGCGTTTCAAAATACCGCTCTGAGCGGATACGGTCAGCTAATACATCAGGAGTTTATCTGGCTTGTAAACTGGACTCAATTTCTCTGTTAGCTAGTGTTGCGCACCGTTAGCACTGTTAGAGAGAAGAAGATGTGTGAGTAAACGTCATTTACATTTGATTTTTCCGGATTATTCATCCCGAGTCTTCCACATAGACACCAGTGCACAAGACCGTCAAAACCAACAGAGAGGGTCGGAGAACGTCTTACGTTTATTATTTACATTCATGTATAATTTACATATTACAGTTTCAAATTTATTTTGAAGAATTAGGTCACCGTGATCTCGACTTGTTGGCCCATCTGGGCAGCACATCAACCCTTAGTGTAGTCAGATTTTGGACTTTCTGGATCCTCTAGACTTGAAGGTTGAGGCCCAGGACAAATATATCTCTGCTACCCTGCTCATCCTGCCTCTACTGTGATGTAGAAAGATGTACAAGTGGTGGAAAATGGATGGTGCCATAACCATCTTTGTTTTTTTATGCAGACCAGACATTGTAGGTGAACCACCAGCTGCTTGTCGACCCTCCACCACCTGCCCATCAGCCAGCCTCTGGACGTACATGAAGGTTGAAAAACACAAAGCTCTGTGAGATTTACCCCCAAAACGATTACGCTCACTTACAGAGCACGATGTGGTCGACGTCGGCCCTTGAATATCACCGCGATCTGTTGCAGCGTTACTGAAACATTTTCTTCTCAGCTTCCAGCAGAAGAGAGTCAGTCATTCTCATTCTGGACAGGAACAACCTCCTTCTTATTCTCATCTTCTCCCACTCACAGATACGATCTTCAAGAATCAAACAATTCTTGATAAGAATGATTTAAAGGGCTTCGCACGGAAGAAATATTCATGAATCCTGGCAGAATTCATGCAAGGGGGGGAAAAACCGTAAGAGAGCAATTTTTTCAAATACTCTCGAAGCTGACGTTGAGAAACACGAAATCTGAATCCTTTTCTTTTTTATTCCAGCTGGATTTTTTTCCACTTCCTGCGTCGGAGAGGACTTTTCTTCTTAAGACTGTAACGTAGCCTTGATCAGAATAGTAAGAAGCCCTCACACACACTCCGAGCTCCCCTGAGCCCGTCATGCAAATACATTCAGAGTGACGGCAAACAGAAAGGAAAGAAGGACGGAAGAAGCGAGCAGAGAAGAGGGAAAGTTAATAAAAAAAGGAGCAAGTGTGTAAAGGGAAGGAAGGAAGGCAAGTGCTCAGGATGAGGTAATACTGCTGATGAAATCCAGGCAGCTATGACAAGAAACACGCAGTGATGAAGAGGGGGGTGAACAGAGACGGAGGGAAAAAACAGAGAGGGAGGAGAGAAGAAAGAGGCAGAACACAGCAGGGAACTAATCGAATTTACATGTTGAAGATGTGACGAATTGCGCCAGCGTATACCTGTTCCTCTTATGCAAGACTAAACTTGTCCAAAGCCGAAAGAAACAGAAAGACCTGATTGAAGCGGATGCTTAACACTGAAGGAACAACATGGAAGATTTAGAAGAAACTCAATGAAAGAACCTCAACAGAAGCGCCGGACGCCATGAGCTTTAATGAGACATTATCAGCAACGTACTCCGACCGCAATACCAGGCTTGGATGTTACAGTTTATCTATATAAAAGTCCGGAGACAAAGAGTCCCATTGTCCTTCATATTTCGGAGTCAGTGCCGCCCTTGAAACTTCCTCTACAGACCAGACTGCTACCTGTGTGCTGACGAATACTGACGATGATGTTTGGAGGCTTTAAGTTTCCCCAGACTTGTTCCCGTCCCAGTGCGAGTGCAGACGGTCGGTACACTCTGTGCTCGACAGCCTCGGCATACTGTCCGTGATGTCTGCAGCTTGAGGAGACTCGTCAAGGCCGTTGCAAAGTGCACAACGGCTAAAACCCTTCTACCATCTTGGTGGCGCCGGATTCCGTCTTACTACCGGCTAATCCGAAAAACGGGTAAAGAGGAGGAGTGTGGACCACCTGTACATCATAAGTTGATGATATTTAGAGACAGACCTTCTGGAGGAATAAACCCCCAGAGTCAAATCAGATTCTGCTCCGGTCCGGAGACGATTACAGACGGGAGGAGAGCTCAGGCTTTCAATTGGTGGATTTACCATCACTCCTGTTTATCAACCTAACTGCAGCAGAGATCCACACAGGGGGAAGTTGGTTGTCGGCTGCCGACTGGAGCTGAAGGGGAAATGTAGTTTCAAAACGTTACAGAGAGGAGAGGGGAAGGAGAAGAGAGAGAACCGGAGCCTCTGGTGAGTGCTGAATTCACTGAGAGTTGACCTGACGTGTGCTGTTGCTCGCTAACGTTAGCTCGCGGCTAGTGTGCGGTAAAGTAAACTGGCTGTTCTTTTGGCAGATTAACACTGTATGAGTAACGATGATAACAACAGTGGTCGAGACATTTGAATGAAGAATTCCTTCATGTTATATCTTCAACATGGTGTCTTACAGGGATGGAACTTGAGGAACTTCAAGAGAAGCAGGAAGCAGCACAAACCCAGATGGACTCAGTAGGATAAAGTTATTTATTTGCAAAGAAACCTCCACACCTCATAAACTTGACGAGGCTGCCGTGAGGTTTACTTCATCTCAGCAGGGAAATGCACCGATTGTGGTCGTGGAAAGACGTTTATTTACTTGGTGTTTCCAGTGTTTAAACCCTGTGGGTCATCCTCTGTCACACGAGCTTCTCCTCGCGTCCTTCTGCAGCTCGGACAGATGATCGCACACACACACACACACACACACACACACCAGAGTCATTTACCACACACGTTGCAAAACCAAATACAAAACGGTGTGTGTTTGTTTGAAAGCTGGTGATAGAGTCGCCGTGTGTGACGATGTGTGTGTTCTCGTCTTTCTGTCAGAGCTGCAGAGACATGAGGAGAAACTGTGTGTGTGTGTGTGTGTGTGTGTGTGTGTGTTTCCCAGGTTCCCACCCCAGTTTCCCCACTCGGCTGTTTAGTTTGGCCCGTCTCTGATCACAGCAGAATAAACAGCCGCGTTCACTTCGATTCTTCTATATCACATTTGGCTCAGAGCCTCGCCGTCTCTCTCTGTCTCTCTCTCTGCTCCCTCATTTTCAGTTTTAATCATCTTTATCCTCGAGAACCTCTTCATTATGTAAGGCTGTTAAACTGTAAAATTATTGTATAATTAGTTGTCTGTTGGTGTAAATAAACAGCGGTGGCTTCTGGGTCTCCTTCCGGTGGAAAAATGGTCTGACGCAGTTTTTTTCTGTTTGTGAGCTTCCTGCTCGGCTGTTTGTTTGTTTGTTTGATTCACTCCTATTTTGAGAAGTATTTATTTTCCCTCCAGCATCACGAACCCAGCGGAGGTAAATGCATCCAAAATGTGTTTGCAAATTAAAAGCTCGTGAAGAAATATAAACAGCTTTTAGAAATTTCGTTAATCCATTAAATTTCATGCCTCAAACCTACAAAGACTCTAGCTTTATGTTGCTTCTCAGCAGTTGTGTGCACAAGGGGGGGGGGGGGGGGCAGGGGGAGCGGTCGCCCCCCCCCCCCCCCCTCGTGGCCCAATTGTTGAAAAACGCGCGCTAAAATGCCCTCCTGGGAGCCAAAAAGTGTGCTAAAGTGCCCTCTTGGTTGGCAAAACACACTTAACTGCCCCCTTGGCTGGTTAAAACATGATAAACTGCACTCTTGGGTTGCAAAAACACATGCTAAAGTGCCCTCTTGGGAGCCAAAATGCACGCTAAAGTGCCCTCTTTGGTGGCAAAAACGCGTGCTAAAGTGCCCTTATTTTCGCCCCTGCCCTTCAAAAAGTCTGTGCACGCCACTGCTTCTCAGTACAGTACAGAAAATCGGTGAAAGACCAACCCGAAAAGAAACTACCAATCACAGCCGAGCTTCATGATCAAACTCGCCTCTCTTCAGGCGCAAATGTTAATCACATTTCTTTACAGTATTTATTTGAAAATCTACAGAAAGTGAACAATGTTTGTCCTACGAGCTCAGACAGGGTGTGGATTTGAAGTAGTTCAGCCCGACCAGACGTCTCACCGCTGGATTAAACTCAGATTAGCGTCCGACCGTGACGTTTAAGTTCCTGTCATATCGGTGATGAGTCTGTCCAGGCGTGGACGAAAGAGTTTACAGAGTGCGCCTGGCACCGTCTGTGTTTGGATTATCATCGCCTTCGAGGTTTGAATGGGAGACCATATTTGGGCCGTGAGTTATGACAACTTATTAACAGAGGAGTAAATATTAGGACGGCGCTGATGAAGGAGGGATGGACAGCAGACGCTCCTGTGGAGGAGAGACGGAGAGGCGATGAAAGAAAAGGCGGAGGACGAACAGCAGGAGGCAGGAACGAGGATTAGAGCGGCGATCCTCGAGGGTCG
Organism: Sparus aurata; assembly: GCF_900880675.1. Lineage (NCBI taxonomy): Eukaryota > Metazoa > Chordata > Actinopteri > Spariformes > Sparidae > Sparus > Sparus aurata. The sequence continues at coordinate 31,609,472 of NC_044199.1, read as the reverse complement.
TGTTCACACTGCAGCTGGAGACTTCGTCACTCCTCAGGAGAGACGCAAATCCAGCTCAGGTCAGTCAGGAGTGAATAACGTCCACGTCTGTGATGGCGTGTTGACGAGCATCTGCACAGCTGGAGAGAAAAGTATGACCACACATACGACACATGTGTCGTATGTATGTTCAGGAGGTCGTAACCTCTGTTCCTCAGTCCGATAGTGACCAAAACACTTTACTTAAAAACTACACAGTCAGGAGGAAATCACATTCTGAGGCTGATGGTGTCCTGAAACTACCTCAACCCAACATAATGGAGCCACAGCAGAAGTTGCCTTAAAGAAAAACGACTTCATTTGTTTTCCGAATACGTTGATTGTGAACCCGGTGAGTGAAATATTACAGCTGATAGAAATCGATCCTGCTAATTTAACTTCTTCGATTGTGTGTTTTGTTGGCGATTTGAAAAAATGACTGCTTTAAAATCCAAGTACATTAGGTACATTTTGAGGTACTTTCCTGCAGTATTAAGTACATTTAATATCAGATTCTTTCAGACTTTCATGAACTATGAGACAGTTTATCACAACCAAGCAGCGACCAGCTCAACTGAAGTAATGGAGCCGACGTAAAAAGTGCCTTTAAGGACAAATGACTTCATCTGATCTCCTGATAAGCTCATTTTGAACCTGGTGAGTGAAATATTACAGCTTTGCAACACCAATTAGATGCTGGTTCATTTCTAGATGAAGGTTTGGCTTTCAATATCTAAATTTCACTCCTTAAAAAAAAGATCCTATTTGTTTTAAGAGTCGGTATTTGAGGCTCATTTCCAACTCGCCAAAAACTGACACATCGGTTTGACTCACCAGCACCGTTCTATGAGGTGCAGGTTGATTGACAGTGGACCAAACCATTGTGAGGATTATGGAGGGGGGAAAACAATCTTTAATCTTACTGAGGTTCTTCCTAGTAAGCAGGTTTCCGAACCCCCTGTGATTTCCACCTATGATTCTTTCAAATAGGACCTTTAAATCAAGTTTCATTGGTGAATTGGACAACTAATGATTTGATAATAAAGATGTAAAAGACTTTATATCGGTATGATATGATGTCAAATCTATTTGATGATTAACCGTCACATTTATCTTTTTTATGTTTAACTTTCTCACTTCTGATGTGACGTATTCTCATGATTTACACAGTTAAAGCAGTCAGCTGTGAGCTCGTTGGCCGGTTGAGCTTCTGGTTCAAGTTTAATTTGATGGAATTCACATATAATATTTATTGGAAAATTGCGATATAAACAAAATAGATATAGAAATATATCCATGTCAGCATTCCAGCAGACGTAGCTGCATTTTCTTTGTCGGCGATTTGATGAATTCATCGTGTTTCAGCTTTGACGGGGTCTCAAACGCAGTCGTGGTTGCACACTCAAATTACTGTCTTTTTGCATCTTTCATGCAATTCTTAAAAAAGTAGGTAAAATGTTATAAATCTATGTAAAGTAGAGACATTAGATGTGACTCTAAAAAAAAAGATCCTCTCTTTTTTCTGTCCGCTGTGTAAATGTGTGAGGGTGCTGCAGGATTAAGCGGCACAGGATTGCATAATCCATTCTCAGCCAATCAGAGCGCACGGCTGCTCTACCGTCATATATTGATTTAATCCACACACACACACACACACACAAAGATGTAAGCGTACACACAGCTGGAGTCGGGTATCAGCTCTCACAGAAAAAGCAGAACCAGCTGTCTGAATTAAACACACACACACTGTTCCCACACATAAACACTCACAGAGCTGCGCACACACACACACACACACACACACACACACAGGTAGTCAAAGAATCAGAGGTTGTTCCTGGAGGTTTAGGAAGCGTCACTGAGAGTCTGGACGTTAACGTGCAGCAGACGGATTATTCAACTCTCAACTCTTTTTCAGCGTTTGACTGAAAAAAGCCGTTTGAGTTCTGCAGCGTCGTGACTGAAAGACTCTCGGCTCAGAAACCTGCCGCACCGCTCGGGCAGCCGTCTGACACTTCCATGTATTTATACTGCTACTCTGTGTGTGTGTGTGTGTGTGGGTGTGTGTGTGTGTGTGTGTGTGGGTGTTTGATTTCAGTGGGTTTTTACAGTCAAACACGATTACTCGTCGTCAGAGTTCAGCTGCGAGGAGTCAGAACACGCCGTGCTTCATCTTTCATCAGCATCTCCTTCAATCATTGGGTCGTTACGCTATGACGTGTGTTCAGGGTCACGATGGACGCACCAGTAATCAGTCATGCTGTGATTGGAGGAGAGAATGTGTCAGTGTGCGCTTTTAATTATTCATTTGTAAGCTATTTATTATCCTTTATTCTTTATAATGCCCTCAATCTTTCTCAATCCGTTCTTAATCCCTCCGATGTGTTGTCGTCTTCTTATCGTCCTTCATTGATTTTATTATATTATTTATCTCTATGTTTGAATTACTTTTCTCTTTCTTTGCCTGATTTATGACTCATATTGTCTTTTTGTGTTTTTACATTTCTTCTTGTTTGAACTCACCTCAGACGAGGTTTCCTTGTGTTTATTCTGTTATATTGTTTTCCCGATTTTTCTGCTTTTGCCTGTTTGTCAAAGCCATTTGTAAACTCTGTTTCTTAAAGTTGCTATATAAATACAGTTTCTTTATTATTGAAGTGGGTGGTAAGATGCTGAAGAATGCTCTACAGGTCCTCAAAGCGATAAGCACAAACTAAAAGTGAGTGCCGTTGCTCGCCAACACACAGAAAATGCGCAGTAAAGTTATCTGACGGTTTGAGGTGAATAAACACAAATAATCCTGCACACAAACTCACTTTGCTGTTGCTGAACGCAACGTTAAACCAACAACTCTACTGATGAAAATCTACTTGACAAATGTTCAGAGATAAAGTTTGAAAGTTTCCGTTGAGTTTTGTTTGCTGATTTCCTTCCTCAGACTGACTCTAAAGTTATAACGACATTTCTTTGGTGGGGAACGTCATCGGTAACATTTGGGATGAGGTTAGCACGCCTGTTAGCATACCCAATGAAAAGACAAAGACTATAAAACCTGGTCAACATGTTCTCGCTCTGTCCACGTGAAAATAAAGACGCAGGCTGTCAAGCGCACGCCAAAGCAACCGGTCACCATGAACATGACCTCAAACAACAGAGACAAGCAAACGTTTTCCACAAGTTCCGTTTTCAGCGACGTGAGATGGCGTTAACGTGTGTGCGGAAGGTCAAACGCGTGGAAAAAGCTTTGTTTTAAGAACTACCTGAGTATGTGTGGGGCCTGAAATCACACCTCAGTGCCAACATATATGATAAAAACACACTTCCTCCATTTTGGTTCAATCGACGCATCACAGGACGATTTAATATCCGGACCGAGCTGAAGAACAACAAAGCTCGGTGGTTTGAATCAAACCACGCTGATTTCGTTCACATGAACTGAAGGTCTCAAACAGCAGGAACACACTTCAGCTTTTTTGTTTTTCGTTTCACCACCTGTCGCTCACCCGGACACACACCCTGCAGCTTCAGTGCGACCGCAGCTCTGCGTGTCTATTAAAACCTGCTGTGTGCTAACAGCGGTAACACACTGCCAGACGCCTGCTGATCCCGACGAGCGCTGAGACCTTCTCGCCCTCTCTGGATCTGATGAGGAGAAAAGACTTAACGGTTCTCGGAGCGGAGCTCACGCTGAGGTTCCTGGAAGTTCGGACCCAAAGACTCAAGTTTAGCACCCCCGATTATCAACATGTGAGTCGGCCTGGTGGTGTGCAACAAGCACTGGGAAACAGAAAGCCATGATCATTCACTGGAGCTGCTTTGAGACTATATGATGGACAGAAACAAACAGGAGCTGACCAGAACATACTGACAGATACTGAAGAGAACTTTTGATTAAGATGAACAACCCCCCCAACAAACAGCAATGATCTTATCCTTCTAACAACTAAGGGCTGCGCAGCTGAAGCAGGAACTCCTAACATGTTTCTTTAATGCAATTAACAAGGCTCGAACATCTACAGCTGTATGTTTAATCTCTGACAGCAGCAGAGATTAAACAACACTGGCATGTTCCAACAAACAGTCTCCACCTTTTTAAACATCCAACAAAAGCCACAAAAGAGTCGAATTCTGTCTCAATGAAAAAAAAAGTGACTCATACTCAGGGTTAAAAAGTAAAATTCAGTCATGCGCCTTAACTTAAAAACAAATCACTCTCTTGGTGACTCTTGGTCACAAACCCAACCACCCAGACTTGGATTCTTCTGGTGCTTTATACATTTTGTGAAGTGACACCAGAGGGGCAACGACAGGCTGGTAGTGACAATATCTTAACCTCATCTTGCACCTACACTATCACTTTCCTAAATCATGCTGAGTTGCAGGAAACACGCCAAAGATGCTGCTGCAGCCTGCGTCAACTCCCCGCCACACGCTGCCAACCAGCTGAAGAATCTACATCCACATCACATCCCGACTCACCCCACAGCCGCCGCTCCCTCACGCCCCTCCAGAACACATCCCAAGCCTTGTTGGTGGAGTCTTTCACGTGCTCGCTGAAGGACCTCCGCAGTGAAGGTTTTACCGCCATATTCCCACAAGCGTTCAACAGTTACATATTCCCGCGGAAAACAAAAAAAGGGACCTGCTCTTCTGGAGAGTTTCTAGCCCATGTGGACAAGCGTTCGCTCCGTCATGCCTCATGCAGAGGGTGTGTTTGACTTAAGAGTTCAGCAAAGTGAGGGAGGAGGAGGAGGAGGAGGAGGAGGAGGAAGAGGAGGCGGGGGGGGGGGCTGACACTTGATGCAAAAAGTCTGCATGTAATTTGTGAAACACCCCGGTCCTCTCCCTCCACACAAAGTTCAGTGTGTGTGTGTGTGTGTGTGTGTGTGTGAGGAGCAGTTTATGGGGATGAATAAACTATGATGGCGTGTGAGTGTGTGTCTCTGTGTGATGTCAAGAGGATGAATGTGTATAGAGTGTGTGTGTGTGTGTGTTTGTGTGTGTGTGTGTTTGTGTGCGGGAAGTTGAAGGATTTGGCCGGCCCGTAGAGAGGAAATGACATCTAACCTGGGTTAAAGACATCAGCAGTACACGCACATGGAAACAGACGCAGAGTCGCATTATAAACACACAACCTCAAATTCTTTCTCACACACACACACACGCACACACACACAGCTGTTGACATGCAACTTCTTTCAGTCCCACTGAATCCAGGAAAAAGTTTGAGACTCGACTTCACAGACCCTGCGAGCGAACACCGTCACGTCTCAGGCGTTGGGGGCTTCCTGCGTCACCTCACAGCTCACATCAGATCAAATCAGTTTTATTTATAGAGCCAAAAATCACAATGACATTGCCTCAGTAGGTTTTACAATCTGCGCAGTGAACAAGGAAAAAACTCGCCATATTATGAGAAAATGATGGACGGAACCTCAGGAGGAGCCATGGAGGAGGATCCCTCTCCCAGGACGGACACAGAAGAAAAAGATGCTACATGTACAGAAAAGAGCAACACAATCACAGTTTAATAGTTGCACTGATAGAATATCTGACTGTAATTATATAACATATCCAGGTGGACGACTGAGCAGGCCGAGGCATCGCCGAGTGGTGATCTGGACGCGTCTGGCACGACTTCAGACCCGAAAAACAAAAACAGCTTTGATCGTTGGAGTCCTGTAAAAGTATAAAGTCCTGTAAATTCTTCGCCCTGACCATCTGTCAGATGAAGCCACTTAGCTTTAATGAACCACCCGGGCATCAACACACACTAACGGACACACACACACATCGTCTTCATCATCATCAACGCCAAAATCTAAACACTTCCTCTCTTGGGAAAGAGATTAAATAAACATGACAGGTCAGAACTGCTGGGAAGGAGGAAGAGGAGGAGGAGGAGGGAGATAGTAAGTGAGGGAAATGATGAATGAGAGGAGGAGGAGGAGAGGAAGGGGGGAGGACAGGGACTCAATGGGAGACATCTCTGTAGTAGTGAGTCATCAATGAGTGGACCCTCCCATAGAGATCCAGTCCCATCCCGGGACTGGACCTCAGTACTTTAACAGCACCGACTGAAATATTTAGCATCGAGTATGAAATCCCAAGTATGTGCTTCAAAACAAGGTGTCACAGCGCTGATACCTGTGCCAAGAATTACAGAAATGAAGACATCATTAAATATTAAAATATCATAGTGGATATTTACGGAGCAGCCGTCCAAGAAAAAGCCCAGAAGGACGCGACGACAAGTGTTGTAGAGGAAAAGTTTGTGCCGAGTTGCCAACGCGGTCACGTTCTCCGTCCCAGCGCTCGCCACGCAAAATGTGTTTGTAATGAACAAATCCAGCCGAGTCAGAGGAATTAAAGACATTAACAAACACGGCACAGCTCGGTCCAAACACCCAGAAGTAAGTCAGGACCAGCAGCTCTCAGTCAGCACAAACCATTCATTTTGTTTCTTTATAAATCGCTTTTCGCTTTTGTTTTTGTTTAAACTCGGAAGTCATCGCTGAAAAAGTGATGGTTTTAACTTTCTAATCTTTTTCTCACTTCATCCATCGGCAGAGTTTCTTCACACGGCTCGATAAAAACTCAGTTTGAGACATTTTTGGTGCCGCGCGACTAAAAAAATGCTCCTCCAGCACACAGTCGTCTCTCCGCATCATTTACCTCTGCTCCTTATTCAGCCTGATGATTATGGAGGAGCTGCTATCAGCTGGTTTCATCAACATGTACATACAGTAACTGTGCAGTTTTAGTACATTTACGACGCTCCTCCGGTCACCTGAGAGCTCATTTTGGCCAATTTTCCTTTTTAATGACAAACTTCCTGTTGACTGAACTGCCGCTGCCATTAGCAGACGTTATTTCCACGTTATCAGCAACGGTAAAAGGAAAAGGAACTGCACATGTGTGGTCGCAGAAGTCATTTAGTAAATGATCAGTGAAGCAGTTTTCATCAGAAACATCCAGTTCTTCAACAAGTAAACTCAGCAGGATGGGCCACAATTCCACAATTCATCTGTCTTGTCATTAAAAGCGACGGAAATAAATCAGAGTTTATCTTTTTGTTGCAGTTAGAGCTGCACGATATGAGCAAAAGTGATATTATTAATATTCTATTACATTTATTCAAATTCCAACAACAAAAAACTAAACCTTTGTTGTTTTTTTTTTAATTTGGATGAAAGAAAATAAACTCTAAGGACTTAATTGTGAATCAAACATCTTTTATTTTTGGATGGTTCGGGTCGTTCGGTCAATAAGATGAGTTCATTACAGCCGAGCAGAACGCAACAGACAAATGATCCCGAGCAGCAGGAATAAAAACCAACAAACAAAAGAGAACGATTTGATAAAACTGGTGATTAAGAGGAAAATTAATAAAAAGCCAAACTTCAATAGACAAATCTCAGGAATAAACAAAGCAATTAAAACCAAAAACAGATAAATCAACCGTAACGACGACAGCTGTCAGATAAAACCAGATTAAAAGTTTAAATTGCCCTCAGGATTCAACCTGGTTATAGATCCTTTCTGCAGATGCACAAACAGAGATACTGGTTTTCTAATTTCAGTAAATCAAGTATTTGTGCATGTGTGATAAGCGTTTAAAAACAGCAGGAAACAGTGAGATGCAAAAACGTCTGTCACACAACTTAAGATGGTGAGTTTCACTTTTACAAACTCAAAGTCAACGTTTGTAAGCGTGAAACCGCTGGAGATTATCTCGTGTTTTCCAGCTTCGTTTGTGGCGTCAAAACCAGGTTGTTTTAACGGTTTATTGGTTTTATCCTAAATCAAAACTAGATAAGATGACCGGCAAGCAAGAATCCACTCTTCAAGACAGCATTTCAGCAAAAGCGTGAAACCACTGGACGTTTTTAACGAGCATATATTCCATCAGGACATTTCCAGCTGTGTGTTTTTAAGCCTCAACATATTTTCCTACCTGTAACCATAAACGTAACTCTAACCAAACCAACAGCGTGAAGTTCTGAAATAAATGTCAAGTTTCTGTACAACAGTGGTTTGCAGAAGTGGGTCACATTCATGTTCAGGAAGTTAAGCTTGCTTTTAGAAGTTAAACAGAAACAGTGGATGTCAGAATGACGGCAGCTTTAAAAAACCGAACCTGTCCGGACATTTTAATATCTGTCAGATGTGCTGATGGCGTCTGATTAATCCACTGAAACGCTGCTGGAGTTTCCAAATTTGAACAAAAAGGACTTCCTCCAGCTCCCAAATGAGACATCCGGCACCTGAAGCCTCAGCCCTCCTCGTCCTATCTGTCAGGATGAAAGTCGACACTTCAGCTCTGCCGGTTTGAAACGCAGCGCTCGAGTATCAAAGCGAAACTCTGTTTCATTCTCCTGCTTTTGTTTCCGAAGCCTTTTACACTCGAGCGTTTCAGAACAAAGCTCGCTGTTTGAATATCAGCCCAACCCAAAGCTCCGTCAATTCACTGCGGTGTTATGCAAAGTTAAAACCGTTCAGCGTCACCGTTACCGCACGCCTCCACTCCCCCCCCAACAGCTCCTCACACGGCTATTATATTTGTGATAGGAAGCAGCTCCCGCCTCCCCCGCCCTCCCTCCCTCCTCGTCCTCTCCCTCTGCTGGGAGGGTGATGGGAGACATCTTCTGGCACATTTGTTTACCCTTCAAACAAGACCTAATTTAGTTGCATTCCCGGCGGTTTCCCAAAAGCAGGTAATTAAATAGCACTCAGCTGCACGCTGCGCCACTCCGATCTGAACTCCCCTCGCTGAGGATCGCAGAAAAATGCCAGGCGGAAAAACAAAAAAGAGAGAGAAGACGAGGCGCACTCGTGACAGAGCACTTCCCTTTGCATTTGCATGCGTCTACACAACGCACAGATCCAGAGTGACTCACCGCTCTGAGTAAACTGGTACGAGTTCAGCCGCCGACACCGGTAGCTGGTCGCTGCACGCCTCAACCGCGGCCTTCGGTTTCAGGGGCGATCCGTCAAACTGAAGTGACGCGACAGAAAGACACGAGTGTGGCGCGGGTGTCCGTCTTTTCTCGACAGGTTTCAAAGTAATCCGCTTTAAGTTTCATTTTGTCTTTGACACGGATTAATTCCTCTCCCTTGTTTCAACTCTTTACTCTCGCGTATTACGATCACTCAAATCTGCGTCACTTCAGTCGCCAAGTCCTCTAAATCCACTGCTCCTCCCGTCCCGTCCCTGCAGGAGTGTTACTGGGTTCTGTGAAAAGTCCAACACAGAGAGGTGAAATCATCCTCATGGTACAAACTCTGTCTGGTAGAGGATGAACACAGACGAATACTTTATTGATCCTGTTTGAATTGTGTCATGAATCACACACATGATGATTCTTCAAGTCACGAAAGTTGCAGTTTGTTGTTATTAGGTTAAATATCAGCTGCTTTTGTGTAAAAGCTCTCAGTTAAATACATCGTCTCTCAACACACGTCACCAGCCGACGACTGGGCTCAAGGTACGTAAAAAAAAAACTGTCAGAGCGCCGTTATTTTACGAGTTGTGAATGAGACTCAAGAATAAACTTTCCTTACAGACTGCACCTTTAAGTTACGGGTTTTGGTGAGCGTTCAACCAGACGACAACACTAACACAACTGTTGGGTGTGTAGTCTCATAGTTCATTCGTTTTGTGCGTGACTGAGACGTTCTCAAGTTGAAATATTATCTTTTAAACTGACAAACAGCTGTGCTACACTGACCCTCACACGTAAAACAGGTGTAACACCCGAATCACACCTGTCATATAAAATAAACACGACAGACTTCCTGCAACAATTTGCTGTCATAATAATTCATGATATTTTCTTCTTATTTAAAAGAAATAATAATAATAAAAAAGAGTGATGACGCGACATCAAAACAAATGCTAAAGCTAGCATGGCATCATGCTCACTATGGTCAATGCTAACATGCTGACACTTACACTGACTGTACAACATTTGCAATCTCAGTTTAAAGGGGCGTTCTGTAATTGTGTAGAAGAAAACGAAACTTACAATATCAACGTTTTATTATGATGTGAACCAGGTTTTGCAAACTTCTTTCCATAAGTGGATAAACAAGCTGCTCTCACAAGAAAACTGAGGTCCCAGAATACTGTTTGATGATAGAATGGTGGCAGGGTCCGCCACATACAAACAAAGTTATCCTTTAAGGTCAGTTTGTTTATTTAGTCATGAAATAAAGAGAGCTTGTTTATTCAGTTTGTTTAGGCAGAACATTTCAGTCAAGGCTTCGTGTTAGCATGCTAATGGAATATTTAATGATTTACGCTGGTTGTTAGCTCATGCTGTTCTGTGTATATGTGAGAAGGCTGCACTGCTGAGGAGATCATTTCATTCTGTCCTGGTCAGCCAAGTGTGTTGTTAACTTTTGCGCCTGGAAGACTCAAATTGAGGAAAGTTGGAAATTTCAACGCGAGGCTGCGCGGCATCAACGTGGGCGAAGAGGTGGAGCGTGGGTGAAGCTGAGGCGATCCAGGTGAAGCACGACAGCTGTAAACATGTTTATTTCTGGCTCGTATGGGGATTAACTAACATTTGGAGCCATGTCACTGACATGACATATGACTGTGTCACCACACATCATTCAGGAGGTGTTTTTACTGCAGCGTTAGAAGCCTGAAGAGATGTTTGGTGTGTATTTGAACTGAGTCTGAGTCAAGTATTTCCATTTTTCTAGTTCTGGGTTTTTAAAAATCAGTCCTGCTTTGTGTTCAGCACTCACGGCTCCGGCACATCAGGAGGTAGAAACACACTGGCAGAAACTCACACTCAAGTGTCCAGAATATCATGAACTGCCCTCCTCCCGTGGAGCCGCTCCCCGCCGCTCACTACCCACAATACCTTTTGATTGTCAAGAGGACTAAAAGCTTTCTTTAACCCGTCTCCTCCGCTCAGCTCTCCTCCAGCTCTCGCCTCCGGGCACTCAGTCTATTGTTAGTCCGGTCCTCTCCTCCTCTCCTCCTCTGCTGCTGCTGTTGTTCCTTGGCCAGAAGCTTGTCACTCATCTTGATGAGCTGTCTGCCTCTACAGCAGCGTTCAGGCCCGTGGCTGCAGCTCACAGCTTCAGTAAACTCTCCTCAGGCGCCACAACACAACTCTGCAGCACAGATCTTCAGCTGGCTTCCTTAAACTTCTCTTGTCAGGTACACGTTTAGCTGTGCTGCTCGTCCTCCTCTTTGTGCTGACAGCCATTGTTGTTGACCTGTGACCTCACCCTCCTCCATCACTGGTAGCTGCCTCGGCGCTGCCCCCTGTGGGCCGGGAGACGCATGGAGGCTTCGAAGGAGCTGCAGTGAAGATCAGAGTTTCATTTAGCTTTGATTTAAAAAAGGACACTTGACTGTAATTTAAGTACATTTACTCAAGTATTATAAGTTAAAAATACCTCAAGATTGGACGTCAACCTCAAAATAACTTAAGTATTTCAACTTTTCTATCCCTTCAGACTTCACCACATTTGTTAACTTTAGTTGTATGTAATGTACGAATATGAATGCAACTAAATATATTTACTCAAGTACCGTACCTAAGTACAATTTTGAGGTATTTGAGTTTATAAATTATAAATCAAAAACACTGGATATTTTATACACTATATACAAAAATGTAAATATATGTATAATTTACTAACTTGTACTTTTGCTACTTGAGTACATTCACATCTCGTACTTTAAGACTTTTGCTCAAGTACGACTGGTATGGGTGATTTAATATATGATATTAAAAAGTCATGTTTAAAACACGATGTCTTTATTTTTACACTGGTAGGACTTTTCGGCATTTTTCACAACACTGTCAGAAGGTTGGTGAGGACATTTTTAAGCTGAGGGTGGAAGAATAAATTATGCAGAAATCATTTAAAAAGTTAAACAATAAATAATTAAGCGTCCTGCTGGTGTACGGGTCCGAGGTGCTGACCCGGAAAGCTTTGTCTCTTGTCCACTATGAGATAACGGCAGAAATACTTTAATATTTGGAGAACATGAAACAGTTTGGAGCCAGAAACTTAAAACGTTGCACACTGCAAGTTTATACTAATGTTTTCAAATCATTTACCGAACAAAAATCGCAGCGTAAAAACAAACTGTTCTATTATTTTAATGTTATTTGAGAAAATATTAATATAAATGCTCTAAATAGTAGAAATATATATATAAATCCACCAGTCACATGACAACATGAGCGTTCGTTTTTACCTGATGAATCTAAATCCAACATTGATCTCTTTTAGCTCCGTTTTGTTCTCCTCCATCCGTCTCTTTAGCTGCTAAACGCTCCGCTTTCTTCACCAGCTCGTCTCCGGCTGAACAGCAGCTTCATCAGAACTTCTTTTAACTGAAAACAGATGCTGCTGCTGGAAATGAGGTGTATTAGATAGTGAGACTGAACACTAAAACACTAAAACACTCTGAGGGGAGCTGCAGTGTCTGCTGATAATCCCCCCCCTGGGTTTAAACATCAGCCCACAGGGAATTAAATTGAAACCACTGTTAATTAGAAAAAAGCGGGTCTTTATCTCGTTTTGTTTTAAGGGATCATTTGATCCACGGGACGCTCTGGATATTTGGCGAGCTGCACACTTTCTTTGAGGCCACATTAATGCTGCACTGATGAAGTGTGACTGCAGCTAAGAATAAACACTCCGGCTCCGAGTGTTTACGGCAGCAGTGCTGTTGTGTAAGGAGTTCAGTCGGGAGGAGAGTCAGCGGTCCTGGGGTGTCCTGGTTTGGCCCTGCAGATCAGGACCGATTCATTGAGCGCTTTCTGCAAGAGAAAATGTTTCTTTGGCTGCATCTTTTTGTCATTCACTGTGGAAAACTGACGTGCATTTATCAGTTTTTAACATGTTGTCTTAGTTAACATAATCCTAATTTTCATTTTGCAGTTTGTATCAAAAACACTCATCTTCAATTAAAGCACTACATCTAAGAAATCTCATGTTAATGTGTTGATTATGTGTGTTCTGTCTCATCTTATCTCAAACCACGCTGAGCATACAGATGGACAGTAACACTCACTGGGGAGGCGTCGGATGCACGATATGTAAATCTTTGGCGTCATCGCCGCTGGATGCTCTCTTGGTTTTTATTAAGGTTTGTAAAGCATTTGGGGAGCTGCAACACAACAACAAAGAGCATCAGAAATAAACCGTAAGGAGAAAAGAAAGCGAAGTCTTGGGGGAAGGAAAACAATGACGCCACGCTGTGAATTTGACCTTAAAGCGGCGATGCGGTGAGGCCGAGCCGCTCGCTCTGATGTGCTCCTCCAGGCAAACCGAGGCCTGACGCTGCATAATGCAAAACACCCCGAGCAGTTGTTTTCTATTACCGAGAGATTTGCTGTTCTCTTTCTCCTGCAAGGTTCTGCTTCACATTAATACAGTGAACAGGGTCTGATACGTCAGAGCTGCTCAGGTCGGACCAGTCGACTGCCGGAGCTGATGAGGCAACCTTTGCTAATCAATCATCGCACAAATAACACGATTTCAAACTGCGTCAGATGCGTACGTCAATCCTTTCTGTTAACGTCTGTGGAAGGCCGATCCACAGGCAGCAGGTGGAAAATGGACACGTAATGGTCGCCGTTTGGTAAGCTGTTGGAAAACATCATATAGAGTTAATAAATTACGTCCATTAAAGGTTTAATTTGTGAAGAAGTTAAAGTAAGTTTAATCCATGGTCTAAATCAACGTGAAACTGTGTTAGACTCCCTCTCGAGAGATCAAGTTAGCAGACCGCTAATTTACGGAGTTTTATCAACCTCAGAAACGACTGCACGACAACAATACACTGCAGTAAATGGATCCAAATATAAACCGCCACCAAAAAGCCACAAATAATGCTCAGAACAGCACCAAACTTCAGCAACAGTACAAATAGGGTCTCAGCACATAGTCCGGGGCATCTAACCTCCGCTAGCTTAGCTGGATTTCTACTGTGAAGCTAAAAACAGACTTCAACTCTCCTCCATCAGCTTCCGGGTCGGGGAAGTCCCGACGCGACGATTACCGAGTGCGGTTAGAAATGCTCAATTCCGTTCTTTTCCCTGTCCGCTCTTGATAATAACTGTTATAAACTGGCAGGTAAGACACATATGAACTTTGATTGCTTTTCCATGGAGTCATAATCAGACATTTTCATCCATGAGCCGCGGAACTCTACTGCACTCGGTAATCGACTCGTCGGGACTTCCCGTCAACAGGAAGCTGCTGCAGAAGAGTGGTAAATTTAGTCAGCTTTTCAGTAGAAATCCAGCTAAGCTAGCGGAGGTTAGATGCCCCGGACTATGTGCTGAGACCCTATTTGTACTGTTGCTGAAGTTTGGTGCTGTTCTGAGCATTATTTGTGGCTTTTTGGTGGCGGTTTATATTTGGATCCATTTACTGCAGTGTATTGTTGTCGTGCGGTCGTTTCTGAGGTTGATAAAACTCCGTAAATTAGCGGTCTGCTAACTTGATCTCTCGAGAGGGTCTAACACAGTTTCACGGTGTGTTAAACCATGGATTAAACTTACACCGGAATATCCCTTTAAAGGGGGCAGCATAACCTTTAACTCTTTGCTAGCTGCCGTTAGCAACTTAGCTCAGCTGTTTTACTCTGTGATTGCCAGAATGGATATGTTAAATGCCGGCTGGTGTCAAGACAACTGGGTTGCCAAGCTGGCGACCGCTGTTCAAGACAAGGTTTCAACATTTGGAAGCATTAAACCCCCCTACACATTTTATAAATGTCAGCTGTTTGTGGTGACAGAAGCAGGCATTTTAAGCCTAAACATGAACTTTTCTGAACCCTAACCGAGCGGTTTTGTGCCTAAACCTAACCGGACCGTTCATAAAAATGAAAATGTATGATTAAGAACAATGTCAAACATTTCCATTAGTCGATTTGCTTGAGTTTTAATGAGATTACTCCTCACATTCATCAATTCAATAGCCTTTCTTATCTCTGGTCTTTTTAAAATGTCTTACAGTCAAACTGTGACCAGCAGCTCTTCAGGGAGGATGTTAACGACGGTCGCCCGGTCCGACTAACGCCTCGCCACCATGGAAACAATAAAACGTCTGAAGGGGAAACACCTGTAGCATCTGTAAGTTCGAGCCCTCTGGCTCTTAAGATATTGGCCGGAGATAAAGATGAGTCATTGGAGGCTGCACCTCGGCTCAGCTTGGCTCCGCTCGGTGTTTGATCTGTGGCTTTGAGGTCATGTGATGAAAGAGATTTATATTGGTGCAGAGCTCTGCGAGGATCAAAGGTACCTGGGGCCGAGTGTAACAACCAATCATCACCTGCGTTGATCAGATATCTTAGAGCGAGCGGTTCAGCCATTGAGTACCCGCACCATCTTTCGCATGCGTTTAAACATGGAGAATGTCGACAAAGCTACGAAAACCTCAAACGGCCTCCGGTGATCAAAGACACACGGGCGTCCCAGTGTGTGTGTGGCGCGGCCCGACATGCCGATTCACACACTTTTTCAACATGTAACAAAATACACAACACTGACAGCCCTGAACGCTCCGCTGTGATCAAAGCCGGGAGACCTAATCGATCCGATCAGGGTTTTCTACCGCTGTCACTACGATTACACGTCGCGGTTTCAGGTTCATGTAGTGAAACTTTCAGGACTGTAACGGGTGAAAGTCAGATAAAAATAGATTACTTTAGAGAAGAAAGAATTTGGTGTTTGATTGTTATACAACAGGTTGATTGATTACACAGCTGATATATAGACATATATATAGTATTCATGTTTCTTTTTATTATATAAATCTGATGGCAGTTAAACTAAAAATGTAATAATTCAGTACTTTGACTCTGACGCAGCATTCGGCCTGCAAAACAACTAGTAACTGAATTTAACAAGTAACTTTAGTGAGTAAAAAGTACAATATTTGCATAGTATAAAGGAGTGAAACTGCCAAAACCAGAAATGAATAAAGACAATATTAAAAATAAATGAAGTCAATTCAGTAAAACAAACAATATGAGAATTAAGCGTATAGTTTAACAGTTGATTTAATAGAAAGGTCGATAAACACAGAGGCAAATGAAAGCAGAAATGTTGGTTTCTGTTACATTTTATATATTTATTATATTTATTATGGCCACTATTTTATTTATGTATGAATATATTTACTTTTCTTTTTACTTACATCTTTATTCATTTCTGATTCTGGAAGTTTCCGTCCTCCAAAGTGGAGTAGAAGTATAAATGAGCAGAAAATGAAACCCTCGAGTAAAATACAAGTACTTTACTTGAGTAAATGTACTTAGTTACACTCCAGTGTTGCTGCTAGATGTAGTGTAGTCAGCCTGTTGACTTTTGCTTGAAGAGATAACAGTGTATTAATGAACATCATCTGATTGAATCTCCAACAATCTGCCCGTGTATCACAGCAGTTATTTACTGTGTTCACTGGAGCGCGGGCTATAAATCGTGAGGCGGTGACATTATTGAACTGAGCGTGTCCGATCCATCGGGCTGCTTAGTGGAACATGTCTCCCAAATGAGTTCAGAATAAACAGATGCTGCCATTAACTGCTTATATTAACACATGGTCAGACATCTGTCCAGCGGGAGGAAGCATGCGAGCGTTTAAATGTATATGAGCTGCAGAGACTTCCTGTTAGAGCCGAGTGCTGCTGGTGAAATAATTACAGACTGAAAACACACTTTTCTATGTGTCTCGTGTGCAGCTACATGTTTAGCGTGCTGCCGATTAGGTCGGGACTCTCTTCTTTTTGTTAAATAAAGATAAAATAACTGTGAAACTTCGTGTCCGGATGTGATTCTTTGGAGAAGTTTGTTGAACCACGCTGTACGTTTGAACCCGAAAACAGCTCTTCCTTTTTAAAAAAAAAAAAAAAAAAAAACGTCAATAAGAGTTCAAAAAAGTAATAACTTCACACTCAGGGTGAGAGAAAAAACATCTGTAAGACTGATGTAAAATTTATGTAACGTCGATACAAAAGTACTAAGTTAAAACTTTGTTCAAAGAGAAGAGCTTTGAGAACACCGACGGTGCAGCGATTCTCTCAGTAACACAGACATCATCTCCTCTGTACGTCTCGAGGTGAGATGTCAGACTTAACTCCCAGCGAGCCTCCTCCTGACCTCGCCGCTCCTCTGAAGAGAACCGGCCCGATCGGTTGTTTCGAGAAATTAACAAGACGTCTCGCTACTTACCCGACACCACCTGTTGCTCCGAACGCAGACATACATTCAGCGAATACAAAAAGAAGTCCGAACGCAACAGAACAAATACATCAGGGCTTCTGTGGTAACGACTAACTATACAATATGGATTTTTCTTTGTGAGTTGTACTGAGCACAGGAACTAAGAGAAAAGCAGAAGTTGCAGAAGAAAGTCCACACATTCATTCCTCCAGCAGAAAAACTCATATATATATATATAAAAAAGACTTCTTTACTCAAATAACAGCAATGAAGTACAGACGCAAAGTAAAAAAGTCTCCCTGTGAAGGACATTTGTGGTCAAAGCTAACCGAAGCTCACGTCATATTAATAGAATTCAAAGACTATTAAAGTTAAAGGTAGAGTCAGTAGGATTTGTCCCAGCTGTTCCTGAATGCACCACAGAGACAGTTGATTGTTGAGTCTCATTCCCAGGACGTCAAATAGACACATGTTGGGTTGGTAAAGCGTCCCGAGCAGCAACAAAGAGAGAAAATCAGAAACTCTCTGCAGATACGAGACACTAACACGCCTTTTCTCCACATTCCAGTCTCCCTCTCTGTCTGTTTACGGATTCTTACGTCTTTGTCTCGTCTCGCTGCGTCTGCCGTAAAGTAAAGATATCTGAAAAATAAAAATAACACGTACTTAAAAACGTAAAAATATTATTCAAATCATTCAAAATATATATTCAAAGTGTGTTTTCTTCTTCTTTTCTTACACGTACATAATTTATAACACTGCTGAATAATAATGTTAACTGTGTCCCAAAATGAAACATCAGCAGGCGTTTAGAGGCAGACCTGTGTCTCTGCTCAGTCCACAGTCACCGAGCAGCTGGTCGTATTTACAGAATTAGGATCCGTTCACATGAAGCTCAGAAATATGAACAAACTATAAGACAGTAAGACACCGTTGTTCACAGCAGAGAACGGGTCTGTGCACAAAGACAAAACACAAAAAGAAAGTTGGCCGTCCTTGTTCAGCACTCCTGATGTGATTCCAGAGGACTGAATGTGTTTAGTATTGATCCAGAGAGCATTAGTCCCCGACACCGCCGGAGGTGGAGAGTGTCGGGACAGTCAGTTAACCAAAGTCAGTCAGTTAGTCCCGTGATCAACAGAGCTGTGACGTCACTCAGCGTGTTTTAACCCTCACACAGCTTCTGTCTTCTGTCACTGATCTGCAGCGCGATCAAAGACGTCTGAGGGCTTCAGTGTCTCTGATGTTCATACGTTTTATATATTTAGAGAAGCTAGATGACTAAAGGGTCGTTCCGTACTAACTCATCTCCGACCTCACAGCTCACATCATCTTTTGTCATGAAAAAATCAGATTGAAGCTTCGACTAAATTCATTGTACCTTGTAAATTCCTGTAGCGGTGCTCCTAGTGATTCTTTCCACCAATCGCTTATCTTTCACTGGTTTGGGTTGAAATTTGTCCTGAACAGCCAAGAGACTCTGAGGAAACATGGAAACATTCAAACATTTAAATCGTGGTTGCTGAATGTTAACAGTAATCACATTATAAACAGGAAGTCAGAGGACATTAAAAAAAAGAATCCTTCTGTGAGAGATCCACAGTCAAAACAACCCCAACAGTGGGTTTTTCTGCTCTGAAGCTATATTTAACAAGTCAACGACACTCAATCTTTTTTTTTTTTTTCAGGACCAAATAACTTCAAGATGCGACTAAACTACATTAATATGACACAGAAACCCACATTCGGTTGTTGTGATTCTGATTGTTTGAAAATGACAGATTCTTCATTCTGGTGAAAAAGATCTCGTTAATTTGATCACTGCAACCATTCAGCAACAACTACTGAAATGAAGACATGTTACCAAGTTTCCTGAAGGTCCCGCTGAAATCTTATCTCATTATTTATACATTTATTCATCTCTTTATTTGCTTCATCATTTATTCTTCATAAATCATGCATCTTATTAGCAACACCTGAATATCTTCACCTGTCATTACGAAGCTGACTGTGTGTATTCTTTGAAGCAGAAGTCAATGTATTTTGAATAATCAATTCCTTTTCATGAGACTGATCGATTTAACTCATTTGATTTGATTTGATTTATTTGTGTTCCCTTCTTTTAAGGGCGGTGCCCCGACGAGTAATTCAGATGTCGTTACGTCGCTACAGCTGACAATTTACTGCAACGACTTTAATGAATTTAATCTTATTGTGCCAAATAAATTGAATGCATTACATTTACACACTTTGACGTGATGTTAAACTGATCACCATTCTTAAAATCGCAGAGAATCTTTATATTTCACTTGTGGGTGGTTTTGCTTCACCAATCCATTTTCATTTTTGCTTGAAGATTTGCTTGAGTTTGATAAAAAAAACAAATCCATTCTCATCCCATCCAACCTCTGGTTCTCTTACTTCTCTCATTTTCTTTGTCTCTTTCATTCTTTCTAAACATCTATTTAGCTTTCCCCGACCATTTATCTTCACGTTCAACCCTTGTTCTTCTCTCCCATGCTGTCTTTTACACTCTCCTGACATCCCTGCATACCTTTCGAGGACGATCTGTAGGTAAAGACGTGTTTGCAGCCGCAGCGATCCTGACAACGCCCGGCTCTATCAGTAGACTCAACACAACTTTACTTTGAAATCCATCATGTCTCTTCCTGTGAGCTCAGCGAAGGGTCGGACGCGCCGCGTTGAAGGCTGTGTCGGGATGAGCTGGTGCTTGGGTGTCCGGGAACGATGTCATCATGTCTGCCTTAATACCTGTGGAACCTGGGATCCATGTCGGCCAGACTTCAGCACAAATAAGCCCAACATCTCATCCCTCTAACAGCTGAGATTATGTCTGACAATGGAGCGGTGCAGGAGGCATGTTTGTACACTTTCTACACACACACACACACACACACACACACACACACACACAGAAACACACCTTCACCTCTCTCTTCAGGAGAAGCTGAGCCGTGCAGCTTTGGGATCAGGATGGATTGATCACAGTTTGCAGTTGTGTGCCCAAGAAGCCAAAACGTATCATACAGAAAGACTGTCTGCAATATCACCAGACTCCCTTAACAAATAGCGTGATTCTAACGGCTGTCCAGTGAGGAGAAACTTCATGAACTTTGTGAAACTTTGCAATGACAACTTCTAAATCCTCTGTGCCAATTTGTAAATTCGGCATTAAATGCAAGACATTAATTATTATGTTAAGTTGTAAAAACTGTCAGTCTGACGCAACATCGCTGCACCAGAATTTCTGCTTCCACGTCTGAACTAATCAGATTAACATTTCCATTAAATCTGTGAGGAGAAAACATTAAATGAGGATAAACATGCCAAATATTACAAATACAGTCAACAGTAACTAATACAGACAGCAGCTTTGACACTTGTGAAGAAAGTCCCCAGACTCCCTTAACAAATTGTTCGATTTTGTAAGTTGTTGTGCTAAGAGACACTTTATAATCTTTGTGAAACGCTGTCAGTGACCTTTTTTTCACAGTTTGGGCCTTCTTGTAAATCCGGCAAAAGTAAGACATGAACATATGTATTACTTTGTGTAGAAAATCTAGCGTTTTATTCTTTCACAGTGATGTACTTGTTTATTGAGTGGGGAAGTCAGATCTGATCACAAATGGTCACTCATGTTTATGCCAGGTGTGGAGCCGATGGGATTAAAGCTGTGTACTTATGCTCGGATCGCTCAGGGTGGATGTTAGCACCGGGTCTGTGTTCCCTGATGGAGACGAACATTGACACTCATTGTTCATTCTGTCACCAATTAATCTACTTGTCTTTTGACCTCGGGATGAAGATGGGTCACCGGAGGAAACCCACCCAGACAGGAAGAGGTGGAGAAGAGTGCATTTGGGACTTGCAGTGGATTGAGACATTACAAACGGGGCTAGGTCCTGAAGTCTGTGAGACTTTTGACTGTAAGGCAAATTGTTATACTGATCCTGATGGAGGAGTCTTCTGAGAGGAGGGTCAGTACTTTGTGGCAGACTGTGCCCATCGAGGTCGACTACAGAGGCTAAACGAGAAGAATCTCCTGGATGCAGCAGAGAGGGCATGTGGATAAAGAGGGGTGAGCCGGCTCAGGTGACGACGTGATCTGTTGATAGACCCCAAAGATCCTCTGAGCCCAGGTGATACGTTGTTTAACAGTACTGCGGATTGTGTCAAGAATAAAGAAAGAAAAGGCAAACGGGTCCTTTCAAGACGCTTGTGAATATCATGTATTTTCTCAGCTCTGGAACAGAAATGTTCCGCCGGTGCCTGGGATTGGTGTTTTTGCTTACTGTGACGTCATCCCTCAGAGGATATTCAAGTGATTCATATCCCTGACACCAGCGGAACTTCAGCCAGAAGCTCATTTAAGCCAATAAACAAAATACGCTATAATCAAAACTACTCACCCTGCACGTCAAGTAACCTTTCGACGTCATCATGCACGTAAAATGCGACATGGCAGAAGATAGAAGCCTTCGATTCCCACTGCAAAACAAATGGTAAGCTCTAGCTGTGATGTTTATTTTTAGGGCCACCAGCGGGAGATCCGTCTTCATCGTGTTAATGGAAAAAAAAACTTGACATGTCTGTGTTTTTTGTCTCCGCATGACGCTTTGAAACACTCCAATTAATGAGGAGTTGTTACACTTTGACATTAATTGATGCTGCAAGATGCAACCGATAAGTGACGAGGGATCCATCGAGTTTGGATTCCTTCAGGCTTCATCAACCATTTTACCTGTTTTTGGCCTACCTTTAAACCACTTCGTACCTTATTTTCTCGCTCCCTGTGGTGCACCAGCAGGCGTCCTTCAGCGGGACTTGAAGGTAAAGTAATTAGTGGGAGGGAAACCATTCAATCGCATGTTGCTGAGCACACAGCAGGAGCCGCTGACTGCCATCAAAGTGCTTTTGTACGGTTTTGCATATGTGTGGGTACAAAAATTAGATGCTGAATGTAGCCAGAGGTAATTTCAGGGATACTCAGAACTCTTTTTGGTCTCATTAGTAAACTGCACACAGCTTGTTGATCTTCGCTAACCGTAAAATCTTATGTTGAAAGAAACCACGATGATTAGAGAGGAAAAGCTCTGGTGGTTTGTCCGACATCCTCTGAATAAATCGTTTGTGAGACGGTTTGGATTTCACCAATTTCTTTCCAGCAATTTTGATAAATGTGGCAAAATACTAGGTTTCAGTGCTGTGTGGCGTTTCGCAGCCCGTGTTGTAGTTGCGGCTGACATGCTGTGTTTTATGTTGATGTGGCTCCAGCTTGATGAAAGAGCCTCCCAACTGCGGCAATGAATTCCCATGAAGCAAAACACAGCGTTCATCAAAAGTGGAAATTGTTTGCTCTGACAAATTTTGTGGTAATCAGGGAGTCTGCTTTGAAAGACTTCACGACTTTTATTTTCCCAGCATGAGGTCTTCTTGACGAAGACAAATTTGTCCAAAAAAATCGTAAACATCATAACGCATGACGGCGCAGCGCTTGATCAGAGTTGCGTGATGCGTTGATGCGCAGATTAAATCAAATCAGGGGAAATGTTCTTTCTGGTGTTCCTGCAGGAAATCGAGAAAGTTTTACACAAAGTGAGATAAAATAATTAACACAAGCTTTTGTTTTTTTTAACACACTGAGATGCGTCTGTAAATAAAATCCAGCGATCTACGCCGATGAGCGAGGGAAAGCTTTTCTATCAGTATCGCTATTTGGTTTGGTTTTATCAGTGTTACACGGTGGTCTGGCAAAAAACTGCCCACATTTCTGGCCCATCACCCTCACCATCATTTAGCAATGACAGACATTACAAATTGATGCAGGCCAGCAGCAGAGTCGCTGCACTGCATTAACAAGGAGATGGTTTAGGGATTGTTTTGAAAGTGAATGTTAAAAGTGATCCTGAATATGTTAATGAGGGAAAAGTATTGTCTGTAGCTCATCTCACAGCTTCTTTCTTGCTCCGTAGACACATTTTGGTGAACACTTTGCATTTCCTGTGTGTAACCTCCTTTAAAATAAAAGTCAACTTGTATTTACCAGTAAAATGCTGTTAATGTGAAGCTGCAGCAGGACATTAACAGGGGATTACTGGCGTTATCTAAAGGATTTTAGTTGGTGACCGTGAACTAGCCAACTAGCTTGTCCTTTAAGTCCTTTAAACATGAGAAATCTGACAGTTTCACATCATTTTACTGTTTCCTGATTGATCAGCACCTGAAAAGACAATGGATAGTGAACATCCGTAAGGACATCAGGCTGTATCTCAAGGTAGAACAACACATTTGATGAAACCCATTAGCTACCGTCAGACAATTGCTATCGTTATCGTTCAACCACTTCCTAGCTGAATGTTAACGTTTGCTGCTGTCTGATGAGTTTTCACATCTGTTGCTTCTGTCATCTTTCCAGTTGCTGGTCACTCCAGAAGCAATGAAATGATGATAATTTGTCAGATTTCCTACGTTTATACAACTCTCGTGATCCCACCACCGATCATGACGCGAGAGGAAAATGGCTGCCATCAACCGACCAACTTCTGAGACCCTCCTACTTTCTACAGAGCGACTGGTGACAAAGCTGGTGACTTATTCTACTCATAGTTTGATGGAGCTTTTCTCTGAACTAGGGCTCTCTGCAGCTTAACTTTGATACCAGTTCATTACAGGCTGATAATTAATGTAAATAACTAGTTGCTATGGCAGCACTTCTGGTGGCCAGGTTGCTGTTAATAAGCAATTTGTATTAAAATGGCTTTGATGAAAGAAATCCCTTTTTAGTGTGTGTTTTTACCTTTGAGTTAAAACCATAATACCCTTGAAAAGACACCACCATGGTCAGGTTTCAGTTCTCAGTTTTGCTGGTAAATTGAAGGTAAAATAATTATTTGACAGTACGACTAAAGGCAAAATGAACATCAACAAATTAAATATCCAACAAGCTGTAAAGATTTCAAGATGGACATTTAAAGAATCTGCTCTCATCCGCTTTTTTAAAGTCTTTACAGAGGCATTAAACACACCTTTGCCTGATGTTAATATTTCTGACTTGTGCTGTAAATCCTGAATTTGCACAGCATATTTTAAAAATCAACCAGATGCTCTGTGTCATGCCTGGCTCCATCTGCTCAGTTAGGCTTGCCCTCCACATCCATCATATATAGACTCATAATAATGTATATTTGCAGCGGAACGTGGTGTACCATGTGGTATCCGAGCATCATCCCAGTGGCTGTGTTGCAGCCTTTACATGACGTGATGGTGGAAACCAAACCAGAGCGAAAAGAAGATTTAAAATTGGACTTTGTGTCTGCTGGTAAATACATATTCAACTTTGTAAGGTATTAGATTTAAAGGGATATTCCGGTGTAAATTTAATCCATGGTCTAAATCACCGTGAAACTGTGTTAGACTCCCTCTCGAGAGATCGAGTTAGCAGACCGCTAATTTACGGAGTTTTATCAACCTCAGAAACGACCGCACGACAACAATACACTGCAGTAAATGGATCCAAATATAAACCGCCACCAAAAAGCCACAAATAATGCTCAGAACAGCACCAAACTTCAGCAACAGTACAAATAGAGTCTCAGCACATAGTCCGGGGCATCTAACCTCCGCTAGCTTAGCTGGATTTCTACTGAAAAGCTGACTAAATTTACCACTCTTCTGCAGCAGCTTCCTGTTGGCGGGAAGTCCAGACGAGTCGATTACCGAGTGCAGTAGAGTTCCGCGGCTCATGGATGAAAATGTATGATTATGACTCCATGGAAAAGCAATCAAAGTTCATATGTGTCTTACCTGCCAGTTTATAACAGTTATTATCGAGAGCGGACAGGGAAAAGAACGGAATTGAGCATTTCTAACCGCACTCGGTAATCGTCGCGTCGGGACTTCCCCGACCCGGAAGCTGATGGAGGAGAGTTGAAATCTGTTTTTAGCTTCCCACCGGAATATCCCTTTAAGATTCAAGATGGTGACTGTCACTCCGGCTGGACGCTTGTAAATCTTTCGCTTCAAGACTCTATTATAGGAAAGTTCAATAGTTATCAATTGATAAAATGTAAACAACAAAATAATTATAAAAGCAGGGAAAATGTCCTTGTGTATATATCATCTATACATGTATGTACACAAGACACAAATATAGTTTAAAAATGTAAAGAGGTTTATTGTCGTGCAAAGACAGTGAGTGTAAAATAAATCAAAATGGTACAAAAAACAGCAATAAAAGTGCACGGTGTTGGTATTTCAGTGTCTTAATGTGTTTTCAGTATGTGTTAAAGCCCTAAGTGGCCAATCGAACGAATAAATGCAGCTTTCATGGCATAATGGCTCCATTCATCTTGATTAACCAGTGACCATCCAACTCTCAGACTGAAACATGGCTGTTTAACAAATCCAAACAGTTCTCGAATCTTTCCTGTGGAGCAAGACAACCCTCCCTCCACTTCATCAGTGTTGTTGGTTCAAAGACTATGAAGACTTCAGGTTTCTGATCCCCATCACTGAGATGAAATTCAGCCCCCTAAAATTCCTCCAACCGCTCCCACAGCCACGCCAGTATAGGGTGGAGTTAATGTCTTAAACTTACCAGCAAAGTCCTTCATTAGAGACTCCAGATTCTTATTATCTGCTTACACCATCACTTCAGTGTTTACAGGATGACCTCAGAACAGAAGACAGAGCGAGAGCATTAGCGTGAGGGGAACCGGAGACCCTCTCCAGCCTCGGAGTCGGCAGCAGCAGCGAGTCTTTAGCTGAGGGGTCAGGACCCGGAAAGGCTCTCAGGACCGACGCCGATGGATCGTCGTATAGCAAAAGTAGTTATTGTAATGAGCTCTGACGCGAGGGAACCCACCACGGGCTGAAAAATCCCTGCACTCCGCAGAGACTCCATTCAAAAATGGAAAAAGTTTTAGGAGCCAATTACCAGCTCACAAAAAAGCAGTTCAGGGACGACCAGGGGTCTGTGAGGGGTTTCCACGGGTGCCTAGCCGATAGCCGGGCGGTTCAATTTCACTATTACTTCATCTGAAAAACAGAAAAAAAACACGAAATAAAAAACAAGACTGAAAGGAAGATGTAATGTCCTTAATGCAGGCGAGCTCGCAAGGGCAATTTAACAAAACAGATACTTCAGTTACATCAATTATACAATATTCAAAGTTAGCAATCCAGCAACATTATTCCTGTAAGTTCAGGGAAAAGTTAAATCTTGATGAAGTATTAATAAGACGCATTTTGAAGGACTCCACTTGAAGCGTATGGACCTCCGCCTTAATGAATTATTCACACAGCTCAGTGTGTGATTCTCTGGGAATCTTTTGTTGGTTCACCCATTACAAAGTTGAAGCCATTTGAGAGAATTAATATCAAAAACTTTCAATTTAAAATGAAGGAATGACCAGAGTTTAAACTCCGGCAACTACACCTGCCCACACTCAGGATTTTCCTGCGAGCCTCCCGTTACTCATTTCCCTTCTCCTGGTTTTCTCCCGGGTCATAATTCTCCTGTATTTTTTCCTTATTTATGACAAACGTTCACACCTTTCCCCCTTTTAGTCATTACTACCCGTTTCTGACACTGTACAGCGTGTAGTCGTCCTCACCGGTGTGCCTTGTCCTTGTTACTGAGCGAGAGACACAAAGAAATACACAGATAAATTTCAGACGTCCTGGAAAGAAGAATTACGATTTCTTATAGAAAGTTTTAAAAGAAAGGGACACGCATTTAGCAGAATCTGCTGGAAACAAACACTCTGAAACTCAGATGTTCCTGGGGAAGGACACGCCGGCGCCACGCTTTGGTCCCACAATCCTCCCTGTTTTTGAGGTTTCAAGGCAACAGCGACAGAAGTCTGGGGCTGTATTCACGAGATATGATGCAGTCTTTTAAAAGCTGTGATTGATCGATTAACAAAAGAGGAAAGAAAAGTATTCTTAGTGGTAATGGGCTGGAAATGGACAATGAAAGAAGGACGGCAATATCAAT
Organism: Sparus aurata; assembly: GCF_900880675.1. Classification (NCBI taxonomy): domain Eukaryota; kingdom Metazoa; phylum Chordata; class Actinopteri; order Spariformes; family Sparidae; genus Sparus; species Sparus aurata. Next base: position 31,582,223 of record NC_044199.1, on the reverse strand, counting down.
ATTTTATGAAATGAAAATCTAAGCCATAATTTCAAATAAGCCAACAAAACCAAGAGCAAATCAAATCGATACGCAAAGTCTTTTATTCCATCCTTTATTCCACAGACCCCACTAATCTTAGAAGAATTTAACCTATTTATTTATTTACTCATTTATTTATTTATGGCGTACACGTGTGCCTCTTGAATTGTTTTCTGATTGTTGTAATGAGTTTATGTTTTTTATGTTTGACGTCTGGAAAGCTACAACTGAGTTGCCCATTTGGGATAAATAAAGTGGTCTGAATCTGAAAACGTTTGAAAACAGAAGCCGACCTGTGCACCAACCCATTCACACGCTGATAGTTATTGTATATATTTATGTACATTTGATATTAAACAGCATAAAACCAGTTTAAGAGGATCACAGCAGTGAGAGAAGAATGAGACGGGTGGTCATTTCCTCTATAACGAGTATAAAACAAGCTAATTAGCTATCCAGCTAACGCTACGTTGTTATAGCTGATTTGTGTGTGACTAACCTGCATTTTGACGTATTACAAAGTTGCATTCCCTCCTTTAATGGCAACTATTGGAAATGTTGCAATCGATGACGACTGGTGAGGTGTGAAGGTCTTGGAGGGAAGATTTCACCCAAAACTACTTATAACTCCGAGGAGTAAGGTTAGAAACTGGAAATGGGATTGACTTTAAATCTGTTGTTTTAATTCAGGACACAGCTAGGACTGGTTTTAAAGGAGTAATCACCTGGTTTTTTACATATCCAGTCCCTCTTGGATCGCTTTGGATCAATTCTTAAAACTTATTAGGAAAAAAAATAATTAAAAAAATCAAACATAGAGCTTGTTCTGACACTTTTTCATACCGCGACTTTCTCACGCGAGATTATGCGCGAGGTTTTGACCGGTCCGGATGTGCATTGTATTAATATGTAATGAGGCGCGCGTTGATTGGCCGCAGGAAGGACAGAGCCGGAATGGGGGGCGAGCCTACATGCACACAGACTCCAAAACATAAACAGCCCGCTGTCATGGTGCACACACTAAATGACGAACCTTACGGAATTCAGGCATTTATGTACGAGCCGGAGTCGGAATCCGAACGGGAGAGTGAAGAGGCAAATACGGTGGAAGAGACACGTTTACAGCAGGATGTCTCTGAATGGTAAATTCTTTTTTTTTTCCGTCTTACTTTTCACACTCGTGTTTTACATGTAAGACCCGAGTTTTAATGCTGGTGGTCACGATGTATGGCGTGAAAATGACAGAGAAATAAGCAGATTCGGCGTGCTCACTCTGGCTGAGGACGGCTGTGAGCCGATGCTTAATATGCAAGTAGCCTCCTGTGGTAACGTCACCACAGGAGCAGAGTCAAAATCTCGTGCTTTAGGAACGCGCACTACTGTGCGCTATTCCTGTTCGGAAAAAGAGCCAAAGCGAAAAAAATAAGCCACTTTCAAACTCCAGCTTTTCAGGCAAGTTTCAACAGAGGTCCAACACCAATATGCATGATTTAACAAGAGAAATTGCGATTTCCGGGTGATGACTCCTTTAAGCATTTCCAATATGTGTTTCTTATTAATCTCATACAGAACATCACTCAGCAGCTACGTAAGTCAACAGCAGAAGACAGACAGTCGAGCCCAACCCATTCTCCAGGGTCATACGGGGTAAAATAACACAGGAAAAGACTAACAGGATTTACATCCCTTCATTAATGGAGTCTAATTTGGCCTTGTCTTTATTTTTTTGCACCAAATCATAGAGAATAGAATTATCAGAGCATTGATAAATGGTTTCAGTATGATGGTTGTTATTAAGACACCTATAAGTGTTTGTATATAATAATAAACTCACAGGTTTCAGACTGCACACTTCACCACATTACATAACTGGATCATGATGTCTCAGGTTGGTATCCGCTGACCCATTTTATCAGCCTGTGACTCACGTCTGGGTACCACAACAGTCACCGAGGCGCTCTGCTCCAGCCCCTCTCCTCCCTCATCCTCTGATCCGCCTCCCCCCCTCTCATTCCCCACATTCCTCCGAGGTGACGTCTCCTGCTGTTGTGTAACATCCATCGGCCCGTGGAGAGGCCAGCGCACTGCAGGGTCCTGACAGGTAACTCCCCGGACGGCCATTTACCTCCGCTGGCAAACATTAATCCCACGCTCAGCTCGTAAAAAAAAAAGAAAAGAAAAAATAGCTCCTCGGTATGGAAGCCATTACACATAGAGGGGCCTGGAAGAGAGAATGAGTCAGGAGGGGAAAGAGGGTGAAAAACAATGAGGAGACCAGGGTGGACGAAAAAAATAAGAGACCTGAGGTGATACTCCACCAACAATATCTCGTGTTAGCAGCTTGAAGTCACCTTGTGAAGACTTCAAACGTATTTAAAGCTTTGTAGAAGACAGCGTTGTGGAAGCAGCTGTGGTCAGCCTTATCTCAAAATGAAGTCTATCACCTTTGCTTTGTAGTGGATGAAAGGTGACTAACATGATGTAAGAACTCAATAATGGTGGCAGAGCATCTAAAGTTACAAAACACGCTGGTTGTGTTCACAAATTTGGAGTGCTATTGAAACATACAGTTCAGTTTCATGATCTGTAAAGATGCATTCAGACCAAATACAAAATATTGGCAACATACCTGAGGCTGACTGGTTCCCAGGTCTGTCTCAAGTGGTGGCACATTCTTAACAGATGTGTTAAAATTAGTAACAAGTAACTGTAGACCAGCAAGTAGACGTATACTGAATTATAATGTTTTACAACATCCGTAACAACCCAAAACGAAGACATTTCGCTGTGATCTGACTGCAATAAATAGATCATAATCCCGCCTCTGAAGTCATGCTTTATCAGCTCTGTCAGCTAGACGACAAGCAAACAACTTTTAAAAAGTTCCCAGAGTGGAGTTCAGATCGATCAGGGTCGTGCTGTGCTGAGACGTATTTCCGTTACTTACCAGGAAGTCAGACTTTCTCACTCATTTACCTCCACGCCTTCTCGCTCTCGCCTTCTCCTCCATTGTTGTTGATGAATGTCTGGATGTTGACGTCATGATGTCAGTGTGAATGTCAACCCCGATAGGCTTTTGTGACACAGTGTCAAAACTCAATGTTACACACATAATAAACGCACATTTTTGCACCCAAGAACTTCTTTTAATTGACTCGCGTTTGGTCTGAAAGCCCCATGAAAATGACAAGCTACCCTCACACAATGTTCACCTGTACGCTAACGGTGCAAACCTAAACAAGCTAGCATCTCTGATCTTTATTCATATCATCACACTTGCACAACTCCTTTTGTTATTGAGGCAGTTATTTTTTTTCAGTTGTATTGCACGAGCAGGAGGAGGAGAGGTGATTACTGTTGGAATATAAACAAATTTAACACTTATTTTAATAAGAAAACAACGCTCACAACTTTTAAAAAGTTCCCAGAGTGTTCAGATCGATCAGGGTCGTGCTGTGCTGAGACGTATTTCCGTGACTTACCAGGAAGTCAGACTTTCTCACTCATTTACCTCCACGCCTTCTCGCTTTCGCCTTCTCCTCCATTGTTGTTCATGAATGTCTGGATGTTGACGTCATGATGTCAGTGGGAATTTCAACCCCGATAGGCTTTTGTGACACAGTGTCAAAACTCAATGTTACACGCATAATAAACGCACATTTCTGCATCCAAGAACGTCTTTTAATTGACTCGCGTTTGGTCTGAAGGCCCCATGAAAATGACAAGCTACCCTCACACAATGTTCACCTGTACGCTAACGGTGCAAACCTAAACAAGCTAGCATCTCTGACCTTTATTCATTAGGGCTGGGTATCACCAGGTACCTCGTGATACTATACTATCACGATATTTTGCCCACAATAACGATAATATCACGATACAGCGATTCTGCGATAATCGATATATTGCAAGAATATGACATGATATCTGTGTCACTGAAGAAATTCAGAATTTATTGACTGCACTGAATCCATTTCACAGGAATTACAAAACATTGTCAATCAATTTCACATGAATGACAGCCAAGTAAACAAAGAGTATATTGCACAGTGTCTCTTCTTAACACACACTGACTACAACTATCATTAAATATCGATATGTGTGGGTTTCGGAGCTGATTAAACCATTTTTTAAATTTTGTTTGGTTGTATACCTATGTTTGAATAAAGATAAAGCTGTCCTCCGAAGAGGGGTGGTGGGCCAAAAAAAACCCCCAAAACCCCCAAATTGTTATTATTATCATTATTTTTTAAATTTTTAAATATCGATATTTGGCACCAGTGTATCGATAACGTACCTCAAGACGAAATATCGCGATATATCGTCATACAACTCCTTTTGTTTTATGAGGCAGTTCTCTTTTTTCAGTTTTACTGCGTGAGCAGGAGGAGGAGAGACTTGGCTCACTGATAGCTCAGTAGCAGTGATTACTGTTGGAATATAAACAAACACTTATTTTAATAAGAAAGTAACGCTCACACCAACTTGAAGATCCATCAAATAGAAAAGGACTCTGTGGAACGGCTCCAAGTCGTATTCAACACAATTTTTGTGAAGGAGTTCAACTATTTTCAACTCAGATTTATAAAACTTGAGGCGCCCGGAGCGCAAAAACAGCGTGCAAAATCCCTTAAAATGATGGGGACTCAAAGCCAGAAATCTCTGCTAACGAGACGTCCTGGATGATTGCATCCCCTGAATGAGACGTGTGCTGTAACAGGGATGTAAACCACCGAACTGCAAAAAAATAAAGAGAGAAGAGAGGAGAAAAAGAAAGTGTTTCATTGGCTCACAGTCCACTGCGCTATTTTCAGAGCGCCGCTCATCGCCGTCTGCACTCGTGCTCCTGTTGCCTTAAGGCATAGTGAGTATCTGAGTGTTTTCTCAGCCACAAGGTCAGACAGACAGTGGCAGCGTTAAGACAGCTCACACACACAACAGGGATGAGAGAGTCTTACATTATTCAAGAGTAGAAAAAACCCAGACCTGGTAACTTTTCAAAGTGTAAAAGAGGAGGCTTCTCTGTCAGTGGCGTCCCCCGGGGATCCACCGACGTGAGCCTCTTCACATTCTGACCATTCCGGCTGAGTTTCCTGTTGGAGGGAACATCGCCATTCCTGTGTGAGGAGACACACAACGCAGAAAAACACCTCCGAACGGGCAAGGACAGACGCGCGGCGAGGACGGCAGGGATTTACGACAGCAGAATGTGATGGAGGTCGGACGGCGACTGATTCCTAATTGAGACTGACCGCATGTTTTCGTCCTGCGCTCTCAAAATCAGGACGTAGGGGCGGGTGATGCCACAAAATCTGGTTTCGATTTTAAAGGCAGCTAACGAAGATGTCGGGCTTTTAGGGGATACACAAAGAAAACACCAAAATGATTAGGAAGACGACACAGTTACACAAAAAGGTTATTTTATTCAGCCATTTTCAAGTGTCAGGTTTAAAGTATATGATATTTTCCAGTTTCATTAACATCGATCATTTAGAAGTTTCAGTGGGATGAATAAAGTATTTGGATGAATATATCATGCTATATTTACAGTAATGGCATGACTAACATATGTACTGGCTCTGAAAAGACTCCAGTGAACTGTCTGGTCACTGATGGAGCATTTCCCTCCTCCTCACTTCTTCGACTTCTCCATCTCGTGTTTTTTGCGTTTGTGTTGATGCCACAGCGTTAGATGATGCTCCGCTTTCGATCAGCCGTCAACAACAGAAAGATTTTTAAGACAGCTCTACTCGTTGATTGAATGGGTACAGCGTAGAAGAGAGAAACTTCAACTAACCGACACTCAATCCTCAAAAGGTTGGATGGGATATTAAGTTTACATGGTGACAGAGCAGACTGACGTATCTGAATCTCATCTGTATTCACGACCGCATCTACTGTAGAGACCTCTGAAGGCCAGTTTATTTCCCATACAGAAAGAAAATCATCTTTTTTTTATATATATATGTACGTGCTGCAGCCTTGTTCTCTTTTTAAAATGTAATTCTTCATTTAGAGCTCTGAGCCGCGGCGCCTTGGATCTCCTCTCTCGCTGAGACGCAGGTTACGACGGGTCACTTTGCCGTAAGGAGCCCCAAATAGACTCGGTGTCCCTTGATGCTGAAAATGCTGTTTCAGAGGTTTCTCTAGAATAAAGAATAAAAATTCTGGGTCAGTCACTGAATTATGAACAAGTTCTGGCAGGACACACTGCTGCATATACAGACGGGTTCACTGAGCAGAGCACTGGGCTGTGATTTCAGCCGAGTACTCCTGGTGTACTCTGTGCTTTAACTATAAGCTCGGTGCTGCTCGTTGTCGTGAAGGATTTTCCTTCGGGAGCTTTTTGCCCTCAAGGGAAGAAAAAGTGGAGGTTCTTCGAGAGGCGTTGTGGCATTGAAGAACTGCCAGTGAATGTATTCATATATAAATACATCTACTTGGACTGTGGGCAGTGATGTCGTAGTGACTCGTAGTTGAGGGATTCTGTGGGAGGAGAGAGTAGAGAGAGCAAACTCTACCGAGTGCAGATATTTTCTTTTGGCTGTCATACAACCTCTGATTTTCAAACCCACCTACCAAAGACAGTTAGGTAAATCAGTGGTTTTACTTGACTTGGTTTTACTGCATCATGCATTTAGATTCAGGAGGCGTTCGAGTACAGTTCAGATTGTGGTCAGGTGGCAGGTTAGTTGGCTTTGGGACTTTAACGTGTTCTATCAAGATTTCTAAAATACATGTTGTTTATGTTTCTGTGTCTGTAGGAAGAGACGACTGCAGTGACTGTTCGAGATGAAATTTTAACATTTGCAAGCAAAAATCCACTTTTCCTATTATTCTTATTAATGGTAAGTTGGGTTTAGCCACATCATGATCTCTTGTGTCTAAACCTATACAGATTATATGCACATTGTTGTCACAACATGAAATTGAAGGACAGAACCGTGAAGTTTCGACATCTTCTGATCTTCATCTGGTTTAGTGTTTAATCTGGTAATCAGCTCTGAATGTTTCACCCTTTTCTGATTCCTGTCCAAGTCTTCCTGGTCGCAGGAACTTTATCCAAACTGTCCCTAAATTCAGACTAAACTACTTAATTCCTGTAGATCTGGACACTGGCTTTTTAAAGTTAGTTTGCTTATCAGGAGCAAAATAACTGTGGTTAGCTCACAGTCCAGTGTTACAGTCGTCTGTCAAGCACGTGGGGCTTTCATCTTGGCAACGTATGGACTTGATTCTGGTCTTTAAGTGGCTGCTGTCGAAAAAAAAAGAAAGGTGTTGGTGTTTTGTCCTATACGGTGGAGTTGGGTTGTAAAAAATTGCAACTGAGACTTTAGACTTTCTGGATCTCAACATTCCCTCAGTTGGTGTACATGTTCGACACAAATGTACTTTGTCTCTGTGAGTCCTCTGATTGCAGTGTTTACAGGGACTGATGTCATCCATGTTGCTGCGACACATCCCTAAAAGTGTGGAAGCAAAAGTTACTGAGAGCTGCGAGTACACATCTGTCCTTGGAAACAACACTGAAATTGTAGAGGTCATAAACGCGCCATCTCTTCTGTGTATTTGTGCGCGGCAGCAGAACGTGCAGATGTAATTGTCGTCCTTCATGCTGCACACCAACTTTGCCGGGACGTTCGCTGCAAACAGATTGATGCCAGAGGTTAATGTCAGCACCTGCAGCGCTGTAGGAACACGGCGACTAATAAACATCGCTCCAACATTGTCTGTTTTTCCTCTGCACCTCCACTTCCAGGTTCTTCATTAGCTCTTGGCAGCACTGTGGCATTCTGAGCCTCGCATGCACCACTTTTTTTTTCTATTTACATGCCAGTTTCAATGAATAGTAATGAGGATTGTTGTTGGTGCTCTGTTTGCTGATGACCTTCTCGGTCTCTCCTGGCCCATATATATTATTGTCTTGCGGAAATGAATTGCGTTGGTACACACAGGCCATGAGCAGTTTTAATGCATGCTTAATAGGCCTTCTTGTGTTTGACATCCACTGCTGCCTTCCATCATCCCCCCCCCGTTACATCACGGGGTGTTATTTCTAGTACACATTATATATACATGGCGGCGATAAGTGCCGTTTGCTGAGTGCACATTTGAGAAGCTCAATGTGACCCTGTTGTTTGTCAGTAGCAACATATGGCCCATATACAGTATCTCCACTGTCTTCAGTTCAGCTGGGAGGTTTTATGGTTTATGCACGACACTTCAGAGTCCGCCTCAACCAGCGAGGCTCAGGAACTAAAGAAAGGAGCCGTTGTGCGTCTCTGTGTGCAATAGGGCTTTGACTCCGAACTTCGTTATTCGAATATAATTCGAATATTTACAAAAATAAAGATATTCGAACGAATATTAGGCAGCCCTTAATAGTCGAACCTGTTATGGGCATTATTTTTTATAAACGTGTTTGCTTGTGAAAAGTTGTGAATCGCGAGCTCAATAGGCTATTATTGGTCATCTGGGCTCCTGTAGGTGACGTTAGCGTCCTGGTTAGCACCTATTTTGGATACCAGAACAATGGCCGCGCCAAAGCCTACAACAACTACGCCTGAGGAGTTCCAAATCTCCAACACTCCAGACCATCCGAAAAGTAACGCGTGGCGCTACTTTGGGTTCCCAAAGGAACAGGGAAAAATCACGACTAAGGACAAAGTGATATGTAAAATATGTGGGACCAAACTCACATACCACACGACCAGTGGTTGCCCCCGCTTGTGGCACAATTGTTGAAAAATGTGCGCTAAAGTGTCCTCCTGGGAGCCAAAACGCGTGCTAAGCGCCCTCCTGGGAGCCAAAACGCGTGCTAAAGTGCCCTCCTGGGAGCCAAACGTGTGCTAAAGTGCCCTCCTGGGAGCCAAAACGCGTGCTAAAGTGCCCTCCTGGGAGCCAAAACGCGTGCTAAAGTGCCCTCCTGGGAACCAAACGTGTGCTAAAGTGCCCTCCTGGGAGCCAAAACTCGTGCTAAAGTGCCCTCCTGGGAGCCAAAACTTGTGCTAAAGTACCCTCCTGGGAGCCAAAAGGCGTGCTAAAGTGCCCTCCTGGGAACCAAAACGTGTTCTAAAGTGCCCTCCTGGGAGCCAAAATGTGCGCTTAAGTGCCCTCTTGGTTGACAAAACACACTAAACTGCCCCCTTGGCTGGTTAAAATATGATAAACTGCCCTCTTTGGTGGCAAAAATGTGCGCTAAAGTGCCCTCTTGGGAGCCAAAACGCATGCTAAAGTGCCCTTCTTTTTGCCCCTGCCCTTCAAAAAGTCTGTGCACGCCACTGCACGCGACGACCAGCAACTTGAGAGCCCACCTGTAAACACTACATCCCAGCAAGCTGAAAGAGGAGGAGGATATATTCCAATATTAATATTAATAAATAAACGGACTTCGAATATGATTTTTGGCCAAAAGTCCAAACCCTAGTGTGCAATAAGTGTCTTTGGTTTGTTTATTGGATTTATTGAAAATAAATTGGGCCACTTTCTTGAATTCAAAAAGGTAATTTAAATGATATGCAGAATAAAAGAATCTCTTTTCCCTTAAAACATTATTATAATCGTGAATCAAACAATTTTATAAAAGTTTGTAAAAGAAACGTGTCTCGTGTGCTTTATTGTTTCTCTCCTCGACCTCTCCAGTGATCGACCAGCTTCCAGCTTCCTGGCCACCCTACCGCCCAGCCTCCAGCACCTCTGCAACCTGGATCCTCTGTGTTGTTCCCTCCCGAGCCTCCACCTCTACCTCAGCCAACACCACTGTGAGTCCCAACCACCAACACGTAACCACCTGCCTGAGCCCGAGCCTCACCACCTGCTGTGCCTTATTCCCGAGCCCAACTCTGCATTCATAATAAATTCCTTTAACCGCGTCCCTGTCTCCGCTTGTGGGTCTTACTGAATTATCTGGTCCATAACACAAAGACTTTGAGCCAATAAAACAGTGCCGCTGGGATTGTGTGGTATCTCTTTCAACAGCGATCAAAAGGCCTGACAGTTGCCAGTTTGTGGAATAAAAACATGTAAATTGTTCTTTAATACTTACAGACTTACACTGGGGGGAAACAATCCATATGTCTGAAAGCCACTAACAACTGAGTCCTGTCTTGTCTGCACATCAAAAACAAAACATACGTTTCATTTCATCGTATTTTTTAGATTTACTTTTAGCTTGTCGACGTCTCTGCTCAGCCTAGAAAATAGGTCAGTGAGGAGCATTTTTCATCATAGCCTCAGTCTCCGTGAAGAACATGTTACTTAACATCACTGCAGCAGGTACAGTAGTGGTGTCGTAGTGGATCCTGGCTTTAATTGGCTGTTTGGGATGCTTGACTTTCATCCGGCGACTCTCAGACACGACAGGAAACAGGACTCTGATATCGGCTAATCATCTGAAACCTCATCACGGAGGTCACACACGTTATTTTTAGCTGTAAAACTAAAGAAAGACACTGAAACATAATAATGTCAACTTTTTTCTGGGACAGACACCGAGCTGATTAAAAAAGGAAAGTCACTTTCAATCCAGTCAATGTGACAAAAAGCAGAATCGCCGGCGGTGCTGATAACAAGCACCAAAAAGAAACGTTGCTGCTTTTAGTTTATTATATCTCACTGTGAGAGATCACTTAATGTCAGGCCCACTTTGTTCAAATGTTCAGAAATGACAGCAAACGTCGAAGAGGTTTTTCACTCTTTTTCAGCCCACAGTTTAAAATTGACTGCAGCCCTGCTGGTGTTGGATCCAATCATGTTCTGCTGCTGCTGAAACACGGGCCACTTAACAGAATTATGCCTGTAATCACTCAGTGCAACTTTAATTTGGGTTATAACAGGGCTTTCCTGCTGGAATGCAAATTGTTGTTACAAACTGTTTTGATTTTAAAGTTGTCGTGGACGCTTGCAAAGATTGTTTCTGCAAACCAAATTTTTATGTCTTTGTGTTGAAACCTTCTTTTCTTTCTTTCGGTTCAGTTTTCATTTTGATATTGTGACAACACTGTAGGTGGTTAGGGTTAGGGAAGGATTCTATTTTCACTCAAAATAGATTAAATATGTCCCGACATCTCGTGCACAAACACTTCATGGTTTTGAGCAAAACAAACATTGAAAGGAAAGTCACTTTCTCAAACGTGGTCACAGAGCTGACGTCTCTCTCATCAGCACCAGCGCCTCTACGTCCTGACGCTGTAGTGAATGTGACCCATCACATCATGGGACACGTATTTTAGAGATGTTGACGTGATATATATGAAAACATACAAACCAGAACAAGTAAGTAGTTTGCAGAAATGTGAAATACAAACATTTTAGTCTTGTGTATTTTTGATAAAATATTTAAGTCTTTTTTGAACACATACAGAGCTAATAAAGTGCAGATTCTTCAAAAACATTATGATTATGAATGAATAATTTAAACATTCTAACAAGGATAAGTCAACAGTATGAAAACAAATCTACAGAACTTACTGAAAGGTGCAGAAACTCTTTTCCTCATTATTTAAATGCTGTGTCGGGTCCAAAATGATTGTTTTGTTTGTGTATGTCAGAGTTTTGACGGTTGGTTCCGTCTCCTAACAAACTTTGTGAGCCATCAGTGTAACAGCACTGGTATCACCTGGTTCCTGTGTTTGGGTAGTTGGTAGTTTATGGAAGCAATCTGCCTTAATGTTGGATAGCTTAGCGTTAGCAACGTAAGCAAGTGCACAAACTGGCAAGGAAGGAATATCCCATTTAGTGTCTGAGTGTTATTAATAACACCGTGCAGTGTCATCACACACGAGCCTCCGTGTTTATTTGGAATGCCAAGCACCTACGAGTGAAACACACAAACTCATCACACGTTAGCCCACTCACAACAGCTACACACTTTCTAATATTATATTTGTTGTTCATCATTGTGTTTGGTAAGGCTCTGTATAAATAGTGCTTTTGTCTCTGACAGTCATTTTGTCTGATGTGTTGTATGTTTAGTTGCGTCCGGCTCAGAGAACAAGCGCATCGGTGTGTTTACGCGCGCGTTTGTGTGTACTGCCACGACGCAGCGTGAGTCATTAATGACGGCGTTCGTTTGTGAGGTTTTTCTCTCGCCGTCGCATGTGGACGCAGTACGAGCAGACACATTCTGTGCTTTGTTTGGAATTCTCTCTTGGCGCTCCCGCTGCGCTGACGGTTGCTTGTTTGACAAACGGCGCGCTCTAATTGCAACCTGACAAATGCAAAAAAAAAAAAAATGTGCAGAAAAGTTCAAACACTCTGCAGAGAGTCCTATATTTCATCAGCTGCCCGTAGCAAACGGTGGGTGGTCGAGGATGGAGCATCCTCAACAGATAGCTCCTGTTTTTACAGCGGTGATGGATGGAGCGCACACATCGCCGGAACAGAAACTGAATCGATGAATAATAACAAAAAGTAGGCCCTGTGGTTCAGTTTGTGCCCTGAAGGCTGCAGTTTACACATTATTAGGTTGAATAAAAAGCTGCTGAATTTGAACCAAAGCTTTTAGTTGCAGTGCATGAACACTGAACACTGAACGCAGCTGGGAATCGTTTCCCTCCAGTGAGATCGTTTAAGGTCGGCGTTAAACACATGAGAGCGACACCCTCAGACCACAACCAGACCCGGGTCAGACTCAGAGATGCTGGATAATACAGTCTCATAAAACCTTTAAATAAAATGTGGAAGGATGGAAGGAAGGAAGGAGAGAGAGCAACACAAACTGTATCAGTTCCGTCACTTCTATTCTGGTTTGGTAGCGGTCCTCCATCCAAGTTTCTGTTCAGCGGTTTTGTGTCATCCTGCCAACAAACAAACGACGCGGGGGGAAAAGAAAACCTGGTGGGAGTAAAAATAAAGCACTACATGAACGCAGCCTTGTAACAAAGTAAACGTTACAAAATAATGTACCAGGAATGAGCGCTCGTCTGGACCGGGTCGCTGCAACGAACGAGGAGCTTGTGTGATTTCCAGGCGGTGCTGGTGTCAGTCTGAGGACAGCCGCGCACATTACCTAGATGTCTAGACATCTTTTCGACCCACAAACCCGCCAAATCGATACCCGCTGGGTCATCACATCGCTGTACTCTCTTTATGTGAAGCAGCTGAGAAGGAGAGGAGGTCGACGCCTTCCTGCAGTTTTTCCGCGCTAAAAAATCTATTTCGATGTAAGAAAGATGGAGCTGAGTTTCCACTAAGAGACGGAAAACAGGAGCAGATCAGAAAATAACAGGTTTCCTTCTAGAATATTAAATGAACGCAGAACTTTGAAGGCTTGTCTGACGGAGAAAGAGGAAACTTTCTCAGGACTTTGTTTGAATATACTGTAGTGATTCATTGCATCCTACACAGACGAGGAGGGTTTTCTGAGTGTGTGTGTGTTCATGTTCTTGAGTGTTTACCACTTGAGTTTGCTGTGGAAAGAGGGCACCATGTTGTTCCAGCTCAACTGGCACCGAATCAGAGCGGCTCTGAAGATTTGGGTGTCAATCCTCCCTCCAAATGGAAAGCAGAGCTGTTCTCTCACAATTCAGGACGAGACTTCCAAATAACAACAGGAAATTGTGTCGTATAGGAAACACAAAACACACAAGAGCTTACGGGTGTAATGAGATGGATGTTTATCTGATCACCAGAGACTAATCCGCTAAAGATCAGGTTCCTTAAAACTCCAACAAACAAGCTGCTGGTGAATTAACTTGTTGTTTACACGCCCTGGTTCTGTGTGTGTGTGTGTGTGTGTGTGTGTGTGTTTTGTGCTGTGAGAGTCTGAACAAAGCAAGACAATCCCTCAGGTTTCCATTTGTGTTCAGGAGAAATGAAATAAACTTTGATGGCATTTATATATTCAAACTGTGAGCTGGAATTCAGTCATCAAACTGTCGGATAAATTGGCAGAAGCAAGCACGCGAACACAAATGACGACGGCAGGTAAACACGCTGGGTCAGAGCTGCACTTGAGTCGCTTTTGTCACCCTTCAGAATGTTTGTTCTAAATTCAAATTCAAACACCACCAAGCAACTAGAGCTGCAGCACAGCCCATCCATTTACCGACATCGTTGATCACAGAAAGTTACTGTTAGCATGCTAGCATGCTACCCTGAAACGCTAGTACGCAATAATTTCTCTCCTCTCTTACAAACATATTACACAATTAAAGGGCAAACCAACGACTGGAGCGACCTTCTTCCACACATCGGCCGTCTTTAATTGATCCCTATATGCGAACAGGGTCAAATCGTAGAGGACAAGGTGTTGCGGCTGCAATCAACATTTCCAGCGCCATCTTGGAACGAATGTTTGGTAGGAACCAAAATTACGCGGGTTGTTCTCTGGGACCGACCTGACCGAGGGACGACAGCAGAACGAGACATTCCCATTGGTTATCGCATGGCTTTTCCACCGAGACGCGTCATAGCTCATTACATAAAGTTGGAGGATTTTTAACTTTTTTTCCCCTCCTAATCCGCCTGGCTCTTAATAGAAAGTGAATGACTTCCGGGATCATTTTCCTCTTTATGCGCCTTTGGTCTGAACGCACCATGATGTTCAAACGGCGCTGGCTTTGTCAGTTATTGATCGTGGAAGAAGAGAAATCATGGATACAACAACGACAGGCCGAGGAGCCTCTCCATTTCCTTTTCTGCTCCTCTTCACTTCAGTATGCTCAGTCTGTTGAAAAGCCACCGACGATGGCCGATTGTGCAGGACAAGGCAATGTTTCGCTGTTACCAGCCGTGTCTTCCTATTTCTGAGTTTGGATTTGAAGATGATGGCGTGATTTTCCTTCCAACGATGCTGAAAGAGAGCGACAGAGGGGGAAAGAGAGGATGAGAGAGGTAATCGTCATCTTCATGTCTGGGACATATTCTACAGACGTAGACATTAAAACTCTAGCTAAACGCTGGTTCAGATCTCGCCGTGAAAGATCGTTTTGTTGGTGTAGTGTTGCACAGACGTTTGTCATCACCCAAACACATTCTCACACATATTTGCATTTAAAAGAAGACAGTGGTTATGGGAAGTATCTGTACATAACATTACATCGCTGACAGGAAACAGAAGTGCCGACCTCTCCCCGTCACACAGTCCCTGTTCTGGTCTTTAAGCCGCCGCCTCCTCAAAGTTTATTTGTTCGAAATGTTTTTCAAAGTCTCATACAGTACACTGAAGGAAAAAAGATCAATGCCGCTTAATAACTGATGAAAACACTGCGGCAGGAAATAGGAAATTGCTCTTCCCCTCGTGTCCTTGGCCGCTGGCTGTTCCTCGCTTATTTAAGACAATGAGATTTCTCAATTAGGCCATCCAGAGCTGATTATTAATCCGGCGGCCTGATGTGAGTCAGCGGCTGCTTATTAGAGCACGTTTCACCACTTCCCCCCCCCCCCTCTCTTCACCTCTACTCTGTCGCAAAGATAAAAAGTGGAGGAGGAAACAGTCGTGTTAGTCCACTACTCGTTCCAGCGCTCTGTAATTACAGATACGTTTGGAGATACGTTTTGAGTGAAACAAGCAGTGCAGTTTCCTGAGGCCAAGCAGTCAGACAACCAGGAAACTATCTTTAATATAAAGAAGATAGCTGAACATGGTATATTTATGGCACTGACAGTACACGGATAGCTTGTTAGCTTTCAAACTAAAGTGAAAGTATCACACAGGGTCGGTACTTCCACCTTCCACTACTAAAGATTCAAGACTATATCGGTATGTATTATTTTTGACCCTCTTTTAACACATCTAAGGGTTAAAAATATATATTTGAAACTGTCGCACCTTCTGTGTGTTTAGTTCGGTCAAGTTTGTCATTTGATAAGCGCTGATTATTCTGTACATGAATCCGAAAAAAACCTCTTTCATTCCAAAGCATCCGACAGAACAGACTCTGAGGCTTTACAGCACAGCCGGTCCAACAGAGTACTGATACCTCATCAGAGCTCATTATGCTGATTAACTGAGTTCCGTTATCCACGCTGTTACTGTTAATGTGTTAGGCCTCACTGTAATTTGTTAACACGTCTTTAACTGCCAATTAGCAGGGACCCTGTTAATGCCTCGGCCCCCTCCAGCTGCCTGCAGGACCGACTTCCTCTCTGTTACTTGAGCAACCGTCGGTTCCTCCGATATCCCGCGCTGATTAATGGCTCCACTTTTCCTGAAGTGACACTCAATTCAGAGATTTCACTTCCTTCACTCAGCTCAGGACGTTCAGCCCCCCGCGAGCTCACTGACGTCAACCTGAATGAATTATTATGAAATGTATTAGTATTTCGTTTAAATATTTAACAAATGTCAGCATCAGATGCAAAAAGAAACTATAACAATAAGTGTATAATCAGCTTGGATAAAAATGCTATTACTTAAACGCAGTTTGCGATGCCATTTGCAGTTCAGTAGTATACTTGTACTTCATTTTCACGCCGTATTTTGCATCACATTCTACGACTCAGCACAAGAGGGGATTGTTTTCTGTTCTGAAAGCGACATCGTTCACTTCCTCCACGTCCTCTCACCTGCGCTGATGACATCACTGATGACATCACTGTGGTCACACTTTGGACGAAGGCTGATGATGGAGGTACACTTTGCCAAAACTACTAGATTGTAACGTGTAAGGATGAAACAGTCAGACATTACTCTCAGCTGTTATTACGGTAATTCTAAGTGCTGTATTGTGGGAAACTGGACTCACTGGTCTTGTAAAAAGATCTTGGTTTGTTTGTCTGGATGAATTTCTTAACAGAGGCTGTGCAACAAATAATAACTGCTAGTAATTCTTAGGGCTGTGTCGTAGTCAACTGGACTTGTTTCAGTTCCTTAAAGACGTTTCACCTCTCATCCAAGAAGCCTTATCAGTTCTAACTGACTGGAGGGGAGTCGCCGGTTTAAAGTCTGTGTGGGAGTGTCCTTACAGAGTCGTTAAGGACGCGTGTGAGCTCTGAGTGTCAGAGTTGTCAGTGGCACTTGTGGGCCGTTGACCCTCTTGTCATGGAGGTTGCTTGGGCAAGGTGAGCCCAGGTCTCTGTAAGGACACTCCCACACAGAGTTTAAAAACCTGCGACTCCCCTCCAGTCAGTTTGTACTGACAAAGCTTCTTGGATGAGAGGTGAAACGTCTTCAAGGAACTGAAACAAGTCCAGTTGACTACGATACAGCCCTAAGAATTACTACCAGTTATTATTTGCTGCACAACCTCTGTTAAAAAATTCATCCAGACAAACAAACCAAGATCTTTTTACGAGACCTCAGAAAGAAAAACAAAAGAAAGAAATAAAACAGAAGCCGCAACAACAACGACAACAAATCAAGGTGATAAAACCTGAACATACGCAGACAACTCGACATAAATATGATGTGAGAAGCCACAAAGAAGCAGATACAGTAAAAAGTGACAAGAGAAATAAAAAGGTTTTTTTTTCTCTCACTCGCTGTTTGTGCTGCTTCTCCCTCAGAGACGAACACTCTTGTTGATTAGATTTATAGTCGTTACGAGCAGATGACAGCGGTGTGGGACGGGACGAGCTGTAAAGGATTATTACGCTGTAATGAAATCACATCACAGGTTCCGGTGACTTATCCGCCCACCTCCGACTGAAGGAAACCACTGAGGTTCACTGTAGAGGATCAAAAGCGCCCGAGGCAAAATACATTGACTAAATGTTCTGTTACTCACTGTTCTGCTTGGAATTAAAGAAACTGAAAATTGTTGGAGAAAGCAAATTTCGACAGTACAGCAAAAAAAAAAAAAGCTAAGAACTCTACTCCATGTTTAGAAAGCTTGAAAGGTGGTTTATGCTGTTTGAATTATCAATATTAACATTCAGCATTATTTTACATTCTTTAAACGGCTAATCACACACTGTAATGTTGCTGTAAGCAGCTAAAAAAGGGCTTTTTAACCTGTTTATCCAATAGATAATTAAAATCTGTTTACAGCGACATTAGCTTGTGTTATAAACCATTTATTTAATGGTGTGCCGGGCACGACCGACTGGGAGGAGAGCCCAGGGCAGACCCAGGATTTGCTGGAGGGACTATATATTCCATCATAAATATTCCATCAGGCCTCGGGATGCCCTAGGAGGAGCTGGAAAGCGTTGCTGGGGAAAAGGAAGTCTGGAATCCTCCTCTAAGCCTGCTGCCTCCGCGACCCGACCCCAGATAACCTGAAGAAGAACGAAGGATGGATTATTATAATACTACTTATAAATAAGGGAATCTGTTACCTTACGATGCAGGTGGATTTGTGGGATCACGTGATTCTGACCTCCCGATCCAAGCGGCTCTCCCGTCCGGTCGGTTTTCAAAATAAAACCCCCTGTGCTCTGCAGCTCAGAAAAGTTGGGAATCTTAAACACTAAACACAGCTGAAGCGCACAGAAGAAGAAAAACATTTAGCTCTGTTTTAACTTTTTCCAACACCCTCCGCCCCCTCACCCTCCCTCCATCCATTTCTTCCCAGCTGACTGTGTAGGAGGCAGGTCTGGGGACAGGAAGCCACATGATCCATCCCTAAATCGCAGATCACTTCGGTGCCGGCGAGAGGAAACTTGCACTTTTAATGCTCCTCCATCCGACCACCTGCCGCTCAGCTGAACATGTCTGCAAACTGAGCGTGCATCTCGTCTCTCTGAAGGTTAACCACCGGAGTGAACTCCATCTCAACATCAGCAAAATGGGTTGATTGCTTCCCCCAGAGAACACAAAATAAAAGCGTAGATATCCGTAGCCAACAACTTAATATTTCTGGAGGATAATGAAGCATGGATGACTTTACTTCAGCCGCTGAGACTCAAACTCTCTCCCTCCTTTCACGCGGATATAAAACACGTGTTTCAGGTCTCTGAGCGTAGCCGCTGAAGGAGGCAGGAAGCAGCAGCAGCAGCAGCACATAAGCTCATGTAGGGAGGTTTGTTGGTGGTGCTGATTAATAATTACACGCATGAGTGGCTTTTCCCCGGCTACTGTCATCACTGGATACATGGAACAGTTTCATTTTCTCTGTGTGTGTGTGTGTGCAGAAATAATGTCTGCACATTATATCCGCTGCTCTGTACGAGCTCCAGTGTGCAGCGGTTTCATTTTACTCGCTGTGTGTGTGTGTGTGTGTGTGTGTGTGAGAGACAGAGAGAAAAAGAGACAGATCCATGCTATCTGTCTTTGAGCAAGTGTTTTAATTACGGCTGCTAATTGAGCTGTTAAGCCAACCTCTGTCGTGATTACACATCTTCTAACTGCTCTCTGGGCAGCGCTGCTGTCGGCTGGAGCAGCTCTCACGTTACATGCGTTTCAAAAGTCTCAGGTGAGGCTCCGATCTGTCCGAGACAAGTTCCTCTTTGTTGTTTAATGTTTTATTCTTGACGGTGTCAGCCATCTCCACCAGCTTCACAGTGCATAATTCTACAACTGGCACCCTGTAGCCGCTGTGTGGGTGTTAGGTGAGGTGGAGTCAGCGGTTTTACACGTGACGTGCCGGATGTTTTCTCACACAAAAGCGTTCGGGGAGTTGTTCTTAAGGGGCGTTCAGACCAAACACGAGAGACGCGAATTAAGCGGCAACTCTACATTGAAAATCAATGTAAATGGCGCGATGACACGCGATTCAGGCGGCGGCGCGAATGGAGCATCTAGCACGGCAAGACGCGGCGCGGATGAAGTGTCTGGAGCATCTGGGGCGTCGGGAGCGTTGCGTCTGAAACGGTGCGTCTGAAATGTCTGAAGCAACGCAAATAAAGTTGAAAATATTGAACTTTTCAGGCGGCATCGCGCCATGACATCCATTCAGTGACGAGTTCAAGCCGACGATGTCACTTCCCTCACGGACAGTTGTTTACACTCAGACCAACATGGAGGAGAAGCTAATTGTAGCTGTGTGTGGGCACCGCCCCGAGCTAACAGGTCCTGGAACTGCGCTCCGGTCAGCCTGAGGTACCGCTGGAACCGGTCGTCATCCAGACGGAGCTCCTGGAGGAGACAGTGAAATTCCCCCAGCTCCGTGTGTCTCCAGAGGACTTCATGAACCCAGACACGACGGCGGGTGGTTTTCTGGCATTTCTGGGACTTGTACAGCAGGTACAGTGCAGCAGCGGTGGTGATATCAGCCATGATCGACGTGGAAAGAGAACGGGTTGAGAAATACCCGTTCAAAAATGAGCGGGCAAGCGCGTCGTCTTTTTTTCTCCCTGAGCGTCAAGTGCGAATGATGCGAATAGTCCAAAATGATCAAGCGGCGCGATACAAGTGTCTCAAGCAATTGTATTCGCGTTTATTGCGTTTGGTCTGAACGCCCCTTTAGAAACTGTCAGACACTGTCAGGAAATACCTGATAGGTGGACAAACCATCTGTCGATCATGGGCTGACTTCAACCAATCAGATCAGCAGCAGGAGAGCACTACAAGAGAGGAGCCCGCTGGTAAATCCCATATTTGTTGAACTCAGTCGGGAGAAGAAGAGCGAAAACATCTTTTCCATCAAGAAGAGCTTTCAGTGCCGTCCTTTGCTCCTCTCATTCCACTCTCATAATTTGAGGGGAAAACTAGAAGAGCCACAAGATTTATTAATCTTATTTCTATTCAAGTCAGCCTGGTGCTACGCTAGATATTTAATTCACGCTTCAAAACTCACAAAGTGGTGTCCATCTGTGAAGATTATCTTGATCAACAAAACCTGTAATTATCATAAACTGAGATATTATTTTCAGCAAAATAATTAAAAATCCATTTAAAAAGTCCCACAGAGGGAAGCAGTTTGATGCTTAAGTCCATGTGAGCCGACAGAAAAACATCATTGTTTTTTCTGTTTGTGGTGAGGTCATTCGGGGGAACGTTGGTTTTGGATCGACACGCTTCCCTCCGACGCGGCTCACCCGCTGTCGTGACGACAGAATCACGGAACATTTCTACACTCGAGGTGTTTTTTGGGTCAACTTCGTAAAAAAAACTCGCTGCTCAAGAAGACAGAAGATAACGCAGTGTGTGGTTCGTTTTCTTACAGCCTCATTTGTACATTTGTATCGTCAGTTTAGGTGGTTTTATTGATCATCACCATCATCATTATTGTCATAAACATCATCATTACTATAATTATTATTACAGTGCGCCATTGTAGAGTCTCCATCTGGCTCCTTTGGGCGTCTGCCTGCATCAAACCAACAACAACAACAACAACAACAACAACAATGCAGGTCGGTGGGTGTTGTTGCCATCGTGATCACATCTGGTACAGGTTGTGTTCCGCCTTGTGTCCGGGCACAGCTGCACGTCTATATTTGTATTCCAAAAATAAAAACAAAAGCAAACATTTGACTGTATTCATGCCACTGTTAATTTGGTTAATTGGGATTTACTGATTATGTGATTTTCTTTGATTACGTTATTCTATATACCAAGTCTGTTCGACAGAAGCGAGATGTTCCTCTTTTTAATCTATCCACGCTGTAAAATCATACAGGAAACAGACACAAAATTTACATACTGATAAACAAGCTGTTTGCAGACAAAGACCGGAGCAAAATGCAAATATTAGATGGGGGGGAAAAAAATAATAGTTTAAGCTGTTCTGTGTCCTGCTTTGAGTTTAATCTGCTGCTGTAGGAAGCATTGGCTGCTGGGAGAAAATTATGTTACGTGTCCATTTGTAATTATTGTGAACAGCAGGGAGGAGAATAAATGTAGCCGGCGGAAAATCTTTGGAGGCTGGAATGAGATCACCGCGAGAGATGGAAGAAAACTACATCATGAGATTTAAAAAAAAAACGCATTTAAAGACACTTTTTCTTTCACTGTGTTTCCTACGAGGACAAACAAGACAAGAGCTCCCGTCTGTGGATCTGCTGTGATCCAGATGATCTGCTGTCGGAGGGCTGAGGAGGAACAACACCGGCATCTGAAACTGAAATATCTCAGAGCACGACGAAGGACGCTTTTGTAGAGCTCACCCTTAGCAAAAAGTAGTATACTTGAAGTTCATTTTATTAAGTATGCTTGAGTATAAGTATAAGTATAGCTAGTATACTGTGGACCATGTACTTGTAGCGTACTAGAAAGTACACTAATTTAATACTTCTTCGGACTAAATTTGAACATTTCAAGTTTATAAAAGTATACTTTAAGTATACTTTATAAGGTCATTTTAAGTTTACAGAAGTACACTTTCAAGTATACATCAAGTGCACTTATCTATATACTACTAGTGTACAAAGTGTATACTTCTAGTCCACATTTTAGTTTATTAACATGTAAGTTTATAACAGGGGTAATACCTCAAAGCAAATGTGTGTAGTGAAAAACATTTTTATTCTGCTAAATTAAATGTAAGCACAACTCAATGACTCAACCTTTTCAAGATATTGTAAGTATTAGCACTTGTTATGTGTCTGTCTAGCAAGAGATTCACCATTTATTATCTTACATGTCCACAACTTAACAGACGGGAAGTTTCTCCCAGAAAACAGCCCTTCACTCACGGTGCCAACATTTTTATCATCTTTGTTAATTCGACACAATTTAACCACATAACAAGGATGTGAATTAACCCGCAACCGTCTTACACATCATCTTATTCACAAACACATTCACAAACCATAATTACACCAACAGCAACAGAATACCCAAGAGTCTTTGCGCCACAGTCCACAGTATACTAAAGTACAAGTATAAGCTTCAGTATTAAAGTATAAGTCTAAGTATTAATGTACTTGGTCTTAGACTATTCTTTATACTTTTCAGTATAAGCCAAGCATACTTCACTATACTTTTCTTAAGTATATAAAATATAGTATATAAAAAGTACACTTCAAGTATACTGCCTCAGTTTTAGTATAAAATAAGTATACTTGTAGTACACTTGAATAAACTACTTTTTGCTAAGGGCATCAACGTTTCGCTGCTGAAAACTGTCTTCATGAGGATTTCTAAAATCTCACCGACTCACTTATGCATCAGACTTGGCGTGTGCACCTCTGTCTGTTTTGTTTTGTGGTTATTGTTCCCGTGTGTCACGTTCATCATCAGAAACAGGGAACGGTAGACAGCAGCAGATCACACACCTCATCAGACTGCATCCAGAAGACTTTAACTTGTTTTATAAAATCTTAATCTCATCCTGAACAAAGACGCATTGTTGTTTCCGCTGCTGATGTTGGAAGCAGCTGAGGAGTGACACATCATCTCCCTCTCACACAGATATGACAGCCTTGACATCTCTAAAAAATAACAACGAAAGTATGATTTTCCCTCTTGTGTAAATCTGTGGCACAAAGTAAAATTGATCACTTGTCATTCATTCATAAATGTTTTGCCTCTGGCCCTCAGAGAGTCTGAAAGCCACTGATATGTTTGTCAGCCCTGTCCTTTAAATCTTTGTGTAAGACACATGATTGTTCCCTCAAGGGTCTCTGAAATATGTTTAAAGGAGCACACAAGAAATTCAAATTCACAATTTTAAAAAACAAACTCAGAAATATGCATTTTTTTCTGTACCTGAATAAACAAGCTGTTCTCTGAGAAAAATAAGGTTCCAGAAGAATTTTCAAAGCAAGAAAGGTGGCAGGGTCCGCCACATGTAGACAAAGTAAAACAGTATGAAAATATTTTAACTCAGCTCAGTCAGTCAGTCATGAAGACAAAGAGTTTTTGTTTTTGAGGCATAACGAGATCAGTCAATGAAGATATTTCTCTTCTGATTAAAACTTCTTCCCCAAAAATACGTAGTGCTCCTTTAAATACTCTTTCTCCCGTCTACATACGCATTTTCACGATCATCTAGACTGTACAAACCAACAACTGTATGACACGAGCTCAGTGCCTCACCTTAGATTTACCTCGGGTTCACGTCCGGTTCGGTCCGTCGAGTTTGGGTGAGGCCCGGTTAGCACCCTTCCTCTCTCCCCCCAGTCACGCTGATTATGTAATAATTCTCTCTTTGTTCCATCATTCATTCATTCTTCATGCATCTGTCCAGAGGATTCTTCCCTCCGACCGGATACAGAAGTATCAGAGCCCCTCCGGAGCTGATAAACACTCAGACGGCTCGTCCTCGTCCATCAGTCCGAGCGCGCGACACTGGCAAAACAACTTTTCTAAATTCGACGTGATCTCTCGCTAATATTCCGCCTCAATCTTCCCCGGTGTCAGGAGGCGACGCGGGGAAACAAATTATGGCGTGAAGGGTGTTTTCTTTCTCTGTCTCTTGTGTTTTTGTTTTCTTTCCTCCCCCAGAGCGACCTAACGTGTGTGCGAACTCAATTAATGCCGGGTGGATAGTTCAGCTGTCAGTTGGAGGCGCCGACAAACACTCTTGGCATTCACACGCAAACGCTTTTCGGATGCACATCGCGTGTCTTCATCCGTCTGTGTGTGTGTCTGCATATGCCAGACACATGACGGACTACACACTCGTATGTTCACACCTACACACACACACACACACACACACGGTGTCAGGAGAGCTCAGAGTGTGAAAGGAAAAAAACAGTCCAAGAGTTTCAACTGGGATGAATTTTGAAAGTAAAATAATAGGTCAGCGTCTTCTGTCCTGGTTCATCAGACCTCTGCTCAGGTTGAAGGTGGACTCAGTACCATGTGTTAATATGCATGATTAGATTAGTGTAATTAGTGTTGTGCTAGCAGGTGCAACAAAGCTACAGGAGAGAGAGAGAGCTATAGATAAATTCAGTTAAAAGCCCGTAGAGACCTGGAAGTGCGACCCAAGGTGGACACAAATACATGAAACGACATGCAGGAAGTGGATGAAGTTTGATTCTCAAACATGGAGCAGAAGAACCAGGACAACGATAACAAACAGGGAAACAAAATGGCTAAAAGGCAGATCAGGTCCGGGGGGGGACCGGGATCATAGACGAACGCCGCTGTATCCTCCTGTCATGTGTTTTCCGCTTCTGCTTCCTGATTCCTCGTGTTGTATTTGGTTTGAACTGGATTTTGGATCAGCCTTCATTAAAACTCGCCTTTTGTTGTGACTCTGTCTGCCCTCATGTCTTGTCTTCATCCCCTTTGTGTAAACCTGATACAGTGTGTGAGTGAATTTCTGTTTTTTTATAGTGTTGCGGAGCTATCGACTGAAGTTAGCATGCTAACCAGTAGCCAAGGTGCAACTTAAAGGGATATTCCGGTGTAAGTTTAATCCATGGTCTAAATCACCGTGAAACTGTTAGACTCCCTCTGGAGAGATCAAGTTAGCAGACCGCTAATTTACGGAGTTTTATCAACCTCAGAAACGACCGCACAACAACAATACACTGCAGTAAATGGATCCAAATATAAACCGCCACCAAAAAGCCACAAATAATGCTCAGAACAGCACCAAACTTCAGCAACAGTACAAATAGGGTCTCAGCACATAGTCCGGGGCATCTAACCTCCGCTAGCTTAGCTG
The DNA here is from genome assembly GCF_900880675.1 of Sparus aurata. NCBI lineage: Eukaryota > Metazoa > Chordata > Actinopteri > Spariformes > Sparidae > Sparus > Sparus aurata. The sequence continues at coordinate 31,556,811 of NC_044199.1, read as the reverse complement.
GATTTCTACTGAAAAGCTGACTAAATTTACCACTCTTCTGCAGCAGCTTCCTGTTGACGGGAAGTCCCGACGAGTCGATTACCGAGTGCAGTAGAGTTCCGCGGCTCATGGATGAAAATGTATGATTATGACTCCATGGAAAAGCAATCAAAGTTCATATGTGTCTTACCTGCCAGTTTATAACAGTTATTATCGAGAGCGGACAGGGAAAAGAACGGAATTGAGCATTTCTAACCGCACTCGGTAATCGTCGCGTCGGGACTTCCCCGACCCGGAAGCTGATGGAGGAGAGTTGAACTCTGTTTTTAGCTTCACAATAGAAATCCAGCTAAGCTAGCGGAGGTTAGATGCCCCGGACTATGTGCTGAGACCCTATTTGTACTGTTGCTGAAGTTTGGTGCTGTTCTGAGCATTATTTGTGGCTTTTTGGTGGCGGTTTATATTTGGATCCATTTACTGCAGTGTATCGTTGTCGTGCGGTCGTTTCTGAGGTTGATAAAACTCCGTAAATTAGCGGTCTGCTAACTTGATCTCTCGAGAGGGAGTCTAACACAGTTTCACAGTGATTTAGACCATGGATTAAACTTACACCGGAATATCCCTTTAACAGGATGTCACGTTCAAGTGTCGCAGCAGTGGATTCAAAACAGCAAATAAATAGTCTTCATGCAGCAGTTTCAGAGAAAGTTGAGATTATTCTGACAATTACACACCATTTTATTCTTTCTGTGCATGATCATAACGGTTTATGTGTCAATACAGCAAAATCTAAGATGTAGTCTGTCATTTGTATAAACGATTGTTTTATCCTGGCTTTGCAGCAAGGTGTGAGAATTAATACTGACAGGTGGATCTTCAGTCTGCACTGCTGACGTGTCCTCGAGCACGACACCGATTCCCTCCCAAGCTCCAGACGAAGGAGGAAACAGAATCCTCCTGCAGAACTCATCAAAAATATTCAACCGCTTTAATTCCTGCGATGAAATGAAAACTGCAGGATATCAGTCTGTAATGTTGATATATGCAGATTAAAAATGACAGCATGTTTAAACTTGAGTTAAATAAAAAATAAAAAAAAACAGGAGACAGTCGGATGAATTAAAGTGAATCAGACGTTTTTCCTTCTGCAGCTTGACGAGACATTACGAGCTCTAACATAAAGAAACATCTGTAAAGATTCTGGCCCTTTGAAGCGACATGAAATACACCTCGTATCAATAATCCAAGACAGAGACGTCACATTAACAGACAGCTCTGCTCTGAAGAAAGAAAAGAACTGTCAATGATGTCCAACAAAACACACATTTTTTTTCCCCTTTTTCACTGAAAATTGCTCCATTACACTGATTTTATGTGTCCTGTTCTCTGAGCTCCATTAGCGGAGTGTCTGCGCTGCATGGATTTTAGCACTTTGCCTCATTTTGAAAGAACCCAGCTGACCACGGACACTGCGGCCGACCCTTTTCATTTATCGTTTTCAGATTATAAATGTGTGGTTTTCACTAATAACCCTTTTTTGGACAACAAAAACATCTTAACTATCAACATGCAACACGAGGGGCAACACAGGGCACAGACATCTGACAGAGAGCACTCTGAGCTGGCAGCGTGATGAAGTCTGCATCAAGTGAATAAAAGTAGAAAAGAAGATCCATTTATGTCGTTACTGAGCGGTTCACAGATCGTCTGAAAGCTTTGTTTCGACCTTGCAGAAAACTGATAATTGTTTCACTTTTTTTCCTGATGCTCTCTCGTTGTCCGTCACTGGTGCTGGAAACATCCCAGTTTGTCACTGATTAGACAAGATTTACACTCCTGCATCAAAATGATTGATACCTGTCCTGTCAGGACAAATGAAGCCAATCAAGGAGCAACATGACATTCTTATACATCTTTTAAAAGTCAGGGCAACAACTGAAGATGCATTTGTTCATTGATTATTGTGTCGTGTGGCGAATGAGGCCTGGATGGGCAGAAAATACTAAAGATAATTTAGCTAACTGCGGGTTAGCAAGCAACAACAGAGATTCTTCAAAATCTCTTATGAAGCTACGCGAGAGAACAACAGCAACATCGGAGTCCATCATGTCCACCATCATGAACTGCAGGGGGCGCTCGTAAGGAACAGGTCCATTATAAACAAGACTACAGCCCAACAGATATTAATGGTGATGTATTGTATCGTCAACAATTTCGCAGCATTGCTAGAAAACAACTGTAGATCTACAAGCGTTGCTCCTGATGTTGCACGCCTGCATCGGCGTCCAAACGTGAGTCTAGCTTGTAGGCTAAGTAAGCTATGCTACGCTAAACTTACAGCTGTTTCCTGCAGGATAGACACGAACGTTATCAATCCTCTCGTCTAACTCCTGACAAGAAATACGTGCGATATGTTGAAGCATCTTTGTGTGGCATCTGAACGTGTCTTAATAGGTTAAGGACAAAAAAAATCACTTGGTTGCAATCAGGAAAATATTTAGTTTTGTCCTTTTGAATTAATTCTTAAAGGTTTAGCACAGCTGAGAAATGTCCTGACGTCGTGCTTCAAACGTCGCAAACAGTGGTTGTGTTTGACCAGCTGCCAGTTTTCAAATCTTAACATATCCATTGTTTGCAAAAGTTTAAAATACCAACAAATAAAATGTGATGACTGGATTGAAAGAAGTCTATTTCCAACATCAGTCCCTGGTACATCGTTTATTTCACGCTGTGGTGCTGGCGAGCGTTGTATTGAGTAATAACTTTTAATTCCCGTTCGTCCAGCGGGCCAGAATCTCATTTATTTGTTTTATTTGAAGACTCGGAGTCTCGTATAATGACCACATCCTGTCATAATCACCCATAATCCCTGAACAAAGTTTGGATTCCAGCAGGATAAATGTGTTTCTGAGGCAGAGATCTGTCTGACATTTTATGAGAGGATGAGAAATCAGATTTCATTTGTTTTTTTTGTTCTCGGAGAGATATTTTTAATGCCAGACACAAACGTACGCCCTCTAAATCAAATCTGTCCACAGTGTCGATATGAGACGCATGTTAATGTCAGATGATATTAAAAGCCGCCTTTGTCTCGCTCTCTGTTTACATCCCAACAAGGCAGGAAGCCTCGGAGGATATCATCCGCCTCACGGCTCCCGGCGGACTCACATTCCTCACCCTCACACTCTCACCCACTCGTTTTCTCTCCCTTTATATCCCCCATCCTCCCCCTCTTTACAGCCCCACAGAGCAGCAGCGCTGCCTGAATATCAGCCTGTAATTAAAAAGTTTACAGTCCTCGTTCTGTCTGGATTCTTCCCTCTGAAGTCTGGTCATGGTTGCATTTAAAAAAGAAAGTGATTAGCTTTATGGTGACATGAATATTTTTCCTGTTTGAATTTGTGCTGCGTTATATTTGTGGTTGCAGCCTTGACGTTGTATAAGAGGCCTTCAAGACTCGGTGTCATCAATAATGTTAGAAGACTGAGCAGCCGGTCGTTCTGTATTCAGAGGCGAAGGAGGAGCTCAGAGAGAATTATAACGCCAGACTTTTACATTCAGCTGAGGTAAACTATGCAAAATGTCAGATCTTGGTCTCATTTCAAGTCTTTCTTCCAAAATAACTCAAGTTTAGGACGCAGGCATTCGGATTCCAGGAATATTCAGCATGTTCTCACTCCCAGCTCGTCAAATCTGGAGGCTTGAGCTTCAAAATATAACACTGTGCCCCTCTAGTGTCACCACAACGTCACCGAGGTCAAGTTAAGAATAAAACATGATACACATCATCCAATTAGACTTTCAGAATAAAAGCGGGTCCACAAATAGTTCGCATTTCATGACACATGTCGTCTTAACTGGATTGTCTGGTGTTGTGTAATTTCAGGGACTGTGGGGGAAAAAACTAAAACAAAGACAACCTTCAGATGAAGAACTGCAAATGAAAACATGTTAAACAACAACAAAAATGTAGGAAAAGAAAGTAGAGAGTGTGTTTTTGGCCATTTCACTCGGCTACTATGACGCTGGAATCATTAATAGGCTTCTTTATTGATCCAAGTTTTAGCAATAAAGGGACCCCAGTGCAAGACTCAGAGGCAGGACGGTAAAGAGAGCTTAATAAACTAATTAAATCAGGTGAAGGGCAGAAAAAAGACAAAGACAGGAAGTGGAAAGTCACAACAAGACAGACGAGGTTGAATTCTACAAAATAAAAAGAACATCTGAACTGAAAACAGTGACAGAAACTGGGCTCATGTCACAGCTGCTTCACTCTTTCCAAGAATGGAAAATGTAACTGTGCAAAAGTTAAAAAGTACGAATAGATTAAAAGAAAAATACAGATGCAATACTGATGTCCTGCTGCTACAAGAACTCACAAGAGCTCCAAATGAAAATAATCAAATAAATGTTTCCTCCTGCCCACGTAACGTTTTCAAAAACTATGTGTGAGCCGCTGTAAAGATCCACACCTCCAGACGGAGCCGGAGAGCTTCAGAGATGGTCCGTCACATTTCAGGGGATTTGCTGACAGTCTATGATGTAAAACGGCAACAGATGATCAAGAACAATTCACAAACATGTTTCGGTCATTATCTTCTCAGTCCCGCATCAGCTACAGCGTCAAGTTTATACAACACCCCCCAAAAAAACAACATATTGCGTCCCAGCCCTGCGTAGTTCTTTTCATTACGTTCAAAATACCAGTCCGGCTGTTTAAAAGTGCAGAAAACAACCATTAAAATAGTTTGAGCAGCTCGTGCAGCCCGGTCCGCCATCATGATACCAAACAACTGCAGTGACATTCCAAATTTGCAGCTCCGTCTCTCTCGTAAAGGAGGCGAGGATGCAAGTTCTAACGGGAAGACTCACACCGGCGCTTCGATCTCCGAGCAGCTAATTAGTCCTCGGCTTGAAGCGCACGCCTCCTGCTGTTTACAGCCTCTTTTCATTAAAGGCTCTTCATCACGTAAACAAACAAAGTCAGAGGGAGTCAAAGCCGAGGGACGCCGCAGCTAAAGGTGACGCATTAGCAAAATTAACCGTTTGAGTCAATAACGATGTCGAAATGTGAGACATGCTCGATGCAACCACAACTAAAAAGAGGCTAATATACTGTGTAGCGCTGCAGAGATGATGAGAATCCAACAACAAAGTGTCTGTCCTCAGAACTGGCCCAGGATCAGTCGACTTTGACCTTTCTGAAAGAATGTATAGCCGGCGCTATAATCAGAAATTCACAGAGATTCGGGACAAAGACGTCCTTTACAGCTCATAAAGCGACTGAATGAAACCTTAGTCGCAACAACGGCCTTTTTTTAAATAGCCGTTCGCCCTCCTCACATCGCTCAGCTGTTATTTAGTCATGCATGAATGTGACTATTGTTCCCTCCTGAGAATACGGCTTCTGTGTTTCCACTGCAGGTTGTTCATGGGAATAAGAACGGGACAGTTTTTTGATGAGAGCCAGCGCAGCCTGAAGCAGAAGGCAGACAATGCTGGCCCGTAGAGGGAGAAAAGTCCAGCGTAAAATGAAAGGAAAATGAGTGACCACAGTTCACTTGGCTGTTCAGTGACGATGCTGCCAGCCTGAGCAGGGAAAGACTGGAGGACTTTTACTAATTATTATGTAACTCTAGACGGAGACGGAGGGACGCTGCTCGGCTGCAGCGGGAGACACAACAATGGAGGCAGAGACAATGAGAAGTGTGGAGAGGCTCATGATCGCCTGCTAGCTCCTGCTGTTCATTGCTACACTCCTACCCACACTATTTGTTGGTTTGCTTGCTTTTCATCTCAGCATCTAAGTACATTTCTCCTCATCAAGTCTGGTCCTGGTGAAGAAACAGTCTGTGTATAATCCCACACCGCCCCGAGGAGCTCTCATTCAATACCTCATAAAAGACAAACAAACAAAAGAAAAAACTGTTTAATTGTTGTAGAAAGAAGTGAAACAGGACAGAAATATTCTGTCAAAGTAAAAAAAAGGAAAAGAATATACACCTACGGTCATTCTCCTCTCTCAGGTGCAGCCAGTTGTCTTGATGATCCAGTATTTTATTTTATCATGTTAGGATTTTAGTTCACGTCTGAGAAAAACCACTCGCATGTGAAAATGTGTGAAAATGGAGGATTCAACATCTGAAGAAGCAAAACTGAGAAGATTTTATGTCCCATGTTTTGTTTCCAGGTGCAAAAAAAAAGCCAATTATTTTCTTTATGCATGTTAGAATTTAAGATCACGTCTGAAAATATTCAACTTGTGATTTTGTGAAATTTTGGATTTTCATGCGTAAAGGTAAATTTGACATGTGACATCTCAGCCTAGCTGGAAGAATGTTGGAGGTGTGCAAATCTGCAAATCACTGATATGTGATCGGGGTTCAGTATCTTGCCCAAGGACACTTCAACATGCAGATCAGGGGAATCGAACCAGCGACCTTCCGATCACAAGACACTGGCCCTGAGCTACAGCCACAGATTTACTCACATGTCGTTAGAAATAATCCGTAATATCCAGCGTGTTCATGTTGAAACACAGTCTTGAACTGCGGTCACTGGCTTTGCAGCCACCTCTAGTTCTAACTCCATCATTATGAGAGTGAGACATACATATAATATGATCATAATATAAGTATTGTAGAAATGTCAATATGACACAAATCTGAACATATTCGTGCATATCTGACTTTTTTCTCAAGGCGATAGCAAAAAAACTGAGAAAAACCACTCGCATGTGAAAATGTGGGAAAGTGGAGGATTCAACATCTGAAGAAGCAAAACGATTTTATGTCCCATTTTCGCATGTTAGAATTTAAGATCACGTCTGAAAATATTCATATTTTGTGAAATTTGCCATTTTCATACGTAGAGGTAAATTTCACATGTGACATCTCAACCTAGCTGGAAGAATACATGTTGGAGATGTGCAAATCTGCAAATCCACCATTCACCATTATGAGAGTCAGCTATACATATAATATAATCACAACATAAGTACTGCAGAAATGTCAATATGACACGAATCTGAACATATTTGTGCATATCTGACGTTTTTTTCAAGGCGATAGTGGCGGATGGGGAACATTTTTTTTGGGCCACAAAGCTAAACTATCTCACACTCTCTTTAATAAATGCATGTTTCAAACTAGAAAATGCAGCAGAGTTGGAACAAAACACAACACAACTGGAGTCGATTTCAGACAGGATGTGACCTTTGACTCCAGCGTTTACTTTCACACTGAAGTGACAAAATCACATCTGACTCAGTAACTGATTATCTGTGGACTCAGATCGCCCACTTCCAACACTGAAACCGGTCCAATATCAAATGTGATAAATTCTGACCAACAGCAGCAGCAAGCTGTCAGCTGTGAGCCTTTTTTATTCTCCTGATCCAGTAAATATAAGATTATTAAAGTTTACTGTGTGTGTCTGAGGGTTCCGGTGATAGACAGCAGAAACTATATCGTTTGTCACTGTGTCAGCTGCAAGTGATCTTTCAAAAAACAACTCAATTGATAAAGTCTAGATTGAAACTCAGCTCATAAATACAATCTGTTGACAGAAAGGAAAATAACTTTAAGTTTATGGAGATAAATCACTGCATAGAGAAAACTAAACAAAACTCTAACATCCTGGACGTCTGAGAAGTAAAATTCTCACTCGAGCAAACAGTGTTTTTGTCGAGTTTTTTTTCTATTAAACCAAAAGGGTAAAAAAAAGCATCTCCTCCTCTGAAACAGCTTGAATGTACAGTATTGTATGAATATGACATCAGAAGTGACGTCTTATTTTTGAACCTCTAACGAATCAGTCCAGCTCTGCACGCACATTCATGTGCAGACCAACCCTCCGATCACCTGAAACACCTGGCAGGTTAAAACACATTCAGAAGTATCATGTCATGACATGTCGCTGATCCTGGAACAGGTGGTTGGACGATCAAGAACAGGACTTTTACCTACGTGACTACTGATGGTGTTCAGAGTGAAACCAACAGGCAACGTTTGTCACTGATGTTACGTAACTAAAATAATGATTTTAACCCAAACAACGTTTTCCTCAACCTCGCCAAACTGTGAGTGTAATCCACCTAGTCAGTCATTTATATCTGAGGATGTGTTTGACAAACCACTGGGTAGTTTTACGAAGACATTCTGAAAATTAGCCAGCTGTGTTTGTGGCAAAAACGGTATATTATGAAAGAGACGAGTCCAGCTGTGTTTGTGGTCACAGAACCAGACACGAAAAACACAAACACGATCTTCTCCCAACGCTAATCACACTCTAAACCTGACAAGATCATTAGGACAGTGTTGTCACAGCATTAAAATGAAAACGGAACATAAAGACGTGGAAAGTTGGGACATATAGAAATGTAAAGTCTCAACAAATCAGTGGTTTGCAGGAACGTAAATTACCAACATTTATTCAGGTGACTGGGTTGGTACGTAGCAAAAACACGGCTCAAACACACAGTACATTTCGTTAGAGGTTTTCAACTCTTTGAAGGTGACACACACAGAAAAAAGTTTGTGTTAGCCCAGACTAACCAAACAGTTGTTGTTACGTACAAAAAAAAATAAATAAGGGAAGCTTTTCCCTGTTCATCATAAAGAAAATGTGCTACAGCTTAGTTAAGCTAAAGCTACAAAGCTAAGCTAGCGGTTACACAGCTACGAGCCACGTGTCTGTAAACGTGTGTTTAACATCTTCTGCAGCCACAGTTCAAGTATCACACACACTTCATTCCTTCACACAGCCCGTCAGGTAGAAAGAAAGAAAAGATAAACCCTTTACTTTCTCTCCTTTCAGCTGAGGATTGACGCAGAGAGAATCCCAGTCAATAACTCACTCTCAGCTTTATGAGCTTCTTATTCCAATAATCCAGGAGAAGATTCATCTCTAAGACGGCGACTCTTTGTATGAAGACGCAAGAAGAAGAAGAGACGCTCTTTTTCTTAAAAGACTCGCTGACAAGTGAGATGGCACAAAGTCGCATGAAATCTCAGTCTGCCTTTGTGTGAGGAAGACGCTCGACCTTGAAGCGTCTTCTGCTCGCCGTCGGCGTCGTTGAAGTGACAGAGATAGAGCTGTCGCGTGAGGGGAGCCTGATAAGTGAGGGTCAAGTCGGCAGAACGGACGTGTGATTGATGGGGAAGCTGCTTTTCATCCTTTACTGTTGGACAGAGAAACAGAAGCGAGCGGGCTCCTACAACAAACATTTAAATTGGACTGCAGATAATATCAGTTGTTTCAGAAATATCTGCTAACTTGACACGGGAGGCCGATACTGAAGCTGAGCTGAATATTTTCTGCGGTGTATCAGCAGCTTCGAGGTGAGCCGCCGCTCGCTGAAGATCGGCTAATGAGCAGAGCAAGCGAAGCCCGTTTTCCAGGCCTCCAGCAGCTCAGAAACACAGATCAAACGCTCTCTCTCTGCAGCCGTCGTGAGCTGAAGAAAGCGAGGAGCGCCGCTTAATCTGGGGTGGCACCGGTTCACTCGCCTGATAACACGAGCGAACAAGAGAGGAGGCACGACCCGGACTGAACCCTGCCGGGGCTCAGCGCGGGGGTCGGAGGAAGATCGTCAAATTAAAAATAAAGTTGTGGCTCCGCAGCAGATTTAAACACGCTCATTTGTCTGTTTTAAAGGAGCTGATGTTTGACTTTTAGTAACCGGACAGTTTGTGGAACAGCTGTTGCTGGAAGAAGGAGGACAACGACAGTCTGGACTTAAATAACTATCTGCATTCTTTATTCTTATTCTGTGGAGTAAAAAGCTTCATTAACGCCCGACAGAAAGCTCTGGGGCGTGTCTCTTCTCCTCCAGTGGGTTTTAATAGCACATCAGCCGCTTTAATGCCCAGAGACAAAGAAACGCATCAAACCTCCACGGAAACTAATTTCACACATTTGATCACTCATGTGCCATCAGGAGGGTGAAGTGGAGGACGACAGCTGTATGTTGAAACCTGGACGAACCGAGGAACCTTAAAGTGGATGATGGACAACCCAACATATCTACATCGTACGACTTCAGATGAAGAAGTGACTGGAGGATTGGATTGTGGACAAACAGGACTTTTGAGGAAGTCATCTTGGGAACATTTTTCACCATCTCCTGACATTTTATATACCGATCAAGGAGGTAATCATAAAAATCAACAGTCAACAGTCAAAGGTTGTTAAATTTGAATTTATAGACCCTGAAAATTATTTGAATCAGCCTGATGAAATGTGCACCAAGTGGCAGTGGCGTGCACAGACTTTTTGAAGGGCAGGGACAAAAAGAAGGGCACTTTAGTGCGCGTTTTGGCTCCCAAAAGGGAACTTTAGCGCGCATTTTGGCTCCCAAGCACGTGTTTTGGCTCCCAAGAGGGCACTTTAGCGCATGTTTTGGCTCCCAAGAGGACACTTTAGCACACATTTTTGCCACCAATGAGGGCAGTTTATCATGTTTTAACCAGCCAAGGGGTTTAGTGTGTTTTGTCAACCAAGGGGGCACTTTAGCGCACGTTTTGGCTCCCAGGGGAGACTTAAGCATGCGTTTTGGCTCCCAGGAGGGCACTTTAGCACGTGTTTTGGCTCCAAGGAAGGCACTTTAGCGCGCGTTTTTCAACAATTGGGCCACGATCGGGGGCAACCGCCCCCTCTGTCCCCCCCCTTGTGCACACCACTGCCAAGTGGTAGTTTTATGGATCAGATTTACAGAAAGTGGTACCGAGGACATGAGCTCAGTGTCGTCAGTCTGCTGCAGCTCCTGGCTGCTGTGGACAGGAAATTAAACAGTTACAAACTTCATTCATCTCTTTATAATTCTGTACAACCCCCGCTGTCCTTCATTCCCCCCGTGAATGCGCTCTGTAAGTCGAAATGTTTGCAGTTTAGATGAAAAGGATTCAGTCCAGTGAAGCTCGGCCTGAGGGATAAGATGACTTCCTGTTTTCATGTAGAATGAAATGTTGTTTTTTAAAAAAAGAAAAAAGAAAATCAAACGCTGTCAAATTCAGATTAAAAGTCTCGTTCTTCTCCGATTGCCTGAAACCAGCTCCTGATCCTCTGAAGTCTTTAACAGCTGTGTTTCTCACTTTCTTATTGTCGACTTCACAGCTGGACGACATTGTGTTACAGTATTTGTGGTACACTTGCATCTAAAGCACAGCGGGTGAGGAAAGACTAAAAAAGGGACATTGCAACAAACAAGAGCATCGACCTGTTGAACCATCAGCGTGTCTCATGGAGACACCGGCCTCAGTCCCACAAGCGTCTGGAGCTCTTTGTATTTATCTTAATTGTTTTGAATGTTTGTTTAAACTCCTGGAAAAGTGAAAAAATCATGACTATAACTTTTTTTCCCCCAGTGTTTGTTATCTTGAAGGATATTTTACATGGTTGTCCACTGCGGTCGACACCACTCAGGTAAATCCTGTTATCAGAAAACCAGACAGGTATGAGAGACATTATTATTTGTATTTTTGTATATTTACACCTGTCTGGTTTTCTGAAAATAAGAGAATTCAACAATTGTTATATTCCAGTAATTCTGTGCGTCACGTCCTCGCTGCGCTATTTTAAATCCATGATGCCGGATCTCAAAATGACCGAGAGATTCAAAGATAATCATCAACTGCAACTGTGGACGAGGCTTTGTGGAGTCCGTCTGTGTTGCTGGTTGGGACGTGCTGCTCCAACTTAAAATGTTTAAGGATTAAATTGTTTTGTTCCTTAGTACTTCTGAAAATCTCAGATTCAGTCTGGAGATTTTCTGTCGGTTAAAGAGAAAATATTTCATGTTTGCGTGATGAAAATGGTGCACCGACTACTTTGTCTTGATTAACCAGCTGAGATAGGGGAGACTGGGGTAAGTTGAGCCAAAGGGTAAGTTGAGCCACTCCTTGTTGCTGGGAAACGGTAAAAAACATTGATCATGTGACCAAATATTTAGGAGGAAGGCATCATTTCATGGAGTCTGTGAAGGTAAGAACCACATGGGTAAAGTGGTTTATTTATTTCCAAAAGAAAGTTTTTCACTCTTGAAAGTGAATTTAGTCTATCGTAGGTTTCATGAGAATTGTGTTTAGACCAAAATAGATAATTTTTAATTTGTTTTATACATCAATTGTGGTATCTATGAGCTACAACATGAGGTCATAAACCTAGCATAAAAGTGCACCATTTTAGCTGTGGGGACTAATAAGGTCAAAATGCTAGCTCAGGGGTAAGTAAGTAGGGATATGGCTCAACTTACCCCGATCCAAGGTCAACTTACCCCATACCCCGTAAGTTGTGCCACAACACCACTTTTTTTGGACATGGTATGTTATCGAAACAGTTATGTTTACACAGAATGGATGCGCACCATCCTGAAATATATGCAGATATGTTAGTTAGTGACAAAACAATGACTGCCTTGATGTAGTGATCCTCAATATGAAAAAAATGGCTCAACTTACCCCAGTCTCCTAGTGTGCATACCATAAGTGGATGTAAACAAACATACAGTGCATTTGTGCTGTTATAAATTTGCACGACAGCTATTTGGAAACCTGCAAAGGAAACTCATGTGACTTGCAGTTTTCTTCCATGCCTGCATTAAATTAGAGTTTATGTATTAGTCTTTCAGGTCAGTGAGGATCCAATGACTACTGCAGTCCGTTTGAGCAAACGCCTTTTTATTTTGGCATCTTTGAAAACTACTCCATGAACGGCAGTTTCAGACTGAAGTGTGAGGAAAAAATGTAAATGTTTCAGGATGGACGTTGACCTCAGGGTGCAAAACCAGGAGAGGAAGTACAGAGCGTGAACACAGGGCTGCGTTACAGGAAGTCACCCGCTCGTCGATCAGCAACATAATCCATCGCAATCAAATCGCCCATGGATTACTTAGACTGCGAGACTTTTACAGATTTGATCTTTATGTATGAATTACAATCAAGTCTTACTTGTGAATTCAATGAAAATGTTCCATAAATCCAACATCAAAGTTGACTTTTTCACAACTTTATGTCTGGTTGATAATATTGTCCATGATCTGATGATTCTGATTTGATCTGATTGATTTCTTTGTGGATTTGTTTTGCGTGTTTCTGTATTAATCCAATCATAAACCCCCGGTGTATCATTTCCTTCTCTGCTTTATTTCCTTTATATCTTCTGGTTTCCGTGTTTTGTTTCTCTGAGAAACCGTTCAGCGTGTTCTGTGGAGCAGATGAACCAAACAAAAAGCTCACTCATAGTAGCACAAATTTACACACAGCACACTTGGGGAAAAAGAGAGAGAATGCAAAGACCTCGGGCCCAACAGAACTACAGTGGCAGAACATAAAGGAAAAGCAAGGTGAGTGTCTGTGTGGAACATCTGAGCTCGGCGGGTTCAGGAAGGAGAAGGCGTAAAAACAAAACCTGCTTGTTCTCCACAGGCCAACATCGTATACATTGCTGTACATGCTAACTCAATGAATATCCTTTCACATTATTTTTTTGCCCTTTTAGTATAAAAACACAGACTGATGTACATTAAAAAAAAAAGTTTTCCTTTTTGCAAAAGAGCTCGTTTTCTCTTTCGTCGGCGTGGATCATCTGAGGTGCGCCGGCGGGCCGGTTATGTGTACATTATTTACATATACAACCGTATAAAAATGTGTTTTTCTCCCGTGTACACGTATTCAAAAAACAGATACATCAGATGGGTTCAATTTTGTTGTGAAATATTTCTGAGAGTCCTTTAATATACAGCGACAGAGAAGCTGAGACAGAGAGGAGGTTGGCACACCTGACTCCTGAAAAAGGATGCGACACTTTAAAAACACGTAAGATAGAAATAAACGCTGTTCGCTACTGTGAGTGTGTTCAGGAGTTCTCACAGAGCACTCGGCCAAAAGATCTAGTTCCTCCTGGATATTATCAGACAAGATCTTCACCTCTTTACACGGCAAGTTATTGAATCTTAAAGATTCAATAAAAGAGTCTCCACGGAACAATTTGTTGCAATCTACTTGTATTAATCCCATTTTTTATTGGCCATATATGAGCGTGATATGAAAAATGGGACCTTATCCATTTCTACCAGCGGTCTGTACAAGTCTGTGGATGATCTGTTCAGAGGTGTTCAATGATGCTCGACTGTGGGGAGGACGGGTGTTATGCACTTTTCAAGAGTGACGGTCTCTAAAGTTACTTTAGAAATGAAGGCTGCTAACATATACTAACAACCGACGTCCAGCCCAACACAGCAGTTCCACAGAGCCACAATCACTCACCAAGTAACTGACAACAGACATCAGTGTACTCTTTACAAGCTAGCTAGCTGTAACTAATTAGCTTAGCTAGCCATGGAGCTAAACGAGTGGCTCTTCTAGCTGGCAGGGACTTCAGATCAGGGGGGCAAAGGTGCTCAGCACTGCATTGTTTATCATTTTCTAGAATATCTGGCATGGATGCGGTTGTAAAAACACATGCAGAGCTGATGGGGAAACACCGTGGGTGGAGCTTGCTCAGGCTTGTGAGAGCAGACCAATCAGAGCAGACTGGGCTTTTAGGTTGGGGAGCCTTGAAACTGGAGCTACAACAGTCAATAGAGATGCTGCAGAAATAGACAGTATTAGAAAATGTATGTGTTTTGTCAACATTAAACTAAAAAATGAGCATTATATAGGCCTTTTAATATCTTCAGACACCAGAACTGAACCTGTTAAAACAGAAAAACAAATGTGTAAAGACATAATGATCTTTTGTGGCAACATCTTGTAGAAACGAGATGCCTTTGGCCGAGTGGTTTGTGATACCCAGTGGAAATCAGACCCATCAGTGGCGTTATCTGCCTGTTGAACTCCACAGGATCACATGTTCATCACTTCAAACATCAACAGAAACACACGTACATGTTTTCACACGGAGTATTTGATCAAAAAAGCAAAGTAACGAGAATTACAGCCCAAACTCTGGAAGCTAAAGTGGTAAATAAGCAAAGAAAAAGAAAAGGCCTCATCCTTTAGCAGAGTCAGGTGCTGACAGCAGGGGGGCGCTACAGTCGGACATGGCTGAAGGTCTTTGCATTCACACGAGGGGGAGGTTTGTGGATGGGATGAAACTGAACTGAAATCAGAGATCATGTTACTCGTTGATGCCAAAGAAAGTCTGTGTGATGTGCTTCTTCTTGCCACAAGTGCATCGACATAAGGCACAGGCACAGTTCCCCTCTTTCAACAGAGCGGCTCGCATTAGTTTGTTTGTCCTTTTTTTTTAAAAATGTCCCAGTGCGAGAAACAGGTAGGGTGACCACCGCCGAGGTTCCAGCAGCTTACGTCGGACATTTATGACAAAGGTCCTGTAGAGGATGTTGAGTTGTTTTATAATTTTCCTTGTTGTCCGGGGCTGTCGGAGGAGACATGGACGGGATTATGCAGGAAAACAGAACACTGACAGTCTTTATGTGGGATTAAAACAGCGTTTACGTTTAAAATCAAGAGATTACGTCAGATAAAAATGTAAAGAAAGAAGAGAAGATTGAACAGAGCAGCGGTCGGGAGATTGAGGTTTGTGGGCGACATCTCCTCAGTTACACCTTCCAGCATCAAAACACAGTTAGCATTTAGCATTGGGAAGCTAATTTGAATGACTTCTCTCTGAGCGTTTTGCGGACTGAATCAATGATATACATTTAGATGTAGAGCCTGAATAAACAATGACTTCCCATCTGTCTACCTTCCAAACTAAACACAATCATAGAGAAGTGTAGTTGGAATTTCAGCCCCGAGGTCGCTCTTAGGTCCAGATCACAAAGAGAGCTGTCGCTACAGGCTACAGCTTCAAAAACGTGTTGTTAAAGCATGTGGGAGAAAACGTAATTAAACAAAAAGCAGTGCGACATCTTTCGACTTAAAACCTCTAGAAAAACATAATGCTTGGAGCACGAGGGGAGCGCACACCAGGCACAATATGACAATTATCTTTAAGAAAAACATATTTTTGAGTTTTTACCATTTTTCGTCAAACTACTGTTCAAACTACAGGTATTACAGGATACCTCGAACTGCAAACAAGATCAGTCATTACCATTTATATAATAACTTGAAGGTTTCATAACGGTTTTGTGTTCATAATTTGTTTTACAGAGCCTAGAAGAAGGACTTGAATGTGTCATTAGCCGCGATAGCTGAGCCAATGTGCTGGCTGGGAAAATTTCATTTATTTTGGAGTCCAGTGTCCAAGTGGCAAGTCTGCATGTCCCTCATTCCATCTTATAGATCCTGACCCCAATTAAAATTTGGAATATTGTTTAGTTAAGTGCTTATAGTAGGTATGTGGAGCTTTGAAATACTGTAGGACCAATGAGTAAAGTAGAAATTCAGTCTTCATCTCAGCTGCGGTAACAATCGTAGAGGGAAATAAAAGAGATGATGAAGATAAAGAAGAGGAAGAGGACGGGGGATGGGGTTGTTGGGATTGGAGGGTGTTAGGGGCTGTTGCCGTGGGTGATCACCCTAGTGATTCTGGTACTGACTCGAGAGATAGAGAGGGAACAGATCAGCATATCTTCTTGTTAATCTCCTCTCGGTTTTTAGCAGGAGGCTCCATTGAGCGGTGTGTGTGGTTGTGTGTCTGTCAGCGAGTGTATGCATCTGTATGTGTGTTAGGGTCAGACCGATATATTACCAATACTGTCCTTTGATTAAATATTAGTGTATCAGCCAGCTATAGTCTTATATTCCCAGTATGATGGAGGTTGGAGTTCCTTTCTGACCTCTGTTGTATTAAAAAAGTTGTTAAAACCGACAATGCAACACATTTTTCTTCCCTTTATTTATGTCATTCAGGTTAAAAGCCTCATAACTCCTCAAGTACTGCACGTATAAAGATCTCAGAGAGATGTGTGGAGAGTTTTCTTTAGAGTCCCATGACACTGTGGATGCTGTTTTCACAGGATTTAACACTCTGACATGTATAAAATTAAGGGAGAAAATATTTTTTTTTTTAGCATTGAAATATTGGCAAAAATATCAGCTGACAGCAGCTTCACTCCAAAATTCTCAGTATTGGCTTTGTCAAAACATATCGGTTGAGCCTAAATGTCAGTGTGTGTGAGTGTGTGTGTGTGTGTGTGTGTGTGTGTGTGTGTGTACATCAGTGTGTCTGTTTCGGTACAGTATCTATGATTGTATATATATCCATCAGCTCTGGCAGTCTTTGTATGTGTGGTTTGCTGTGAATCAGTCCGAGAGGCAGGCGATACGTTTACATCCGTCTGTTTTTTTGCCCGTCTGTCTGTCTGTCTGTCAGGATTATCCGTGTGTTTATTTATAATCATATGTTTCCAGTCCTAGAGGCAGACATTGTTGCTGATCTGGCAGGTGGATCCGGTGCCGGCCTGGGACAGGAAGAGCCTCCCGTTGGGGCAAACGCAAACCTCGTAGACAGTCTGCCTGGTCCCGGAGGACGAGGAGCTGGTGGAGGCCTTCCCCTCGGGCAGCCGCATCAGACGGATCCTCCGAGCGTCCAGAGAGATCTGGGAGAGAGGGAGAGGAAACTGGTGAGACTGGGAAAACTGGTCAGTGTTTTACTTTATATCATGTAGAAAGTGAAGTTATAACCCAGTTGCTGTTTCAAAGGAAGCGACTACATTGAGTAGAGTTTCTCGTTTGCTGATTGTAAATTAACAAGATTGGACTGAAGCGGGCTGGACAGGACTCTTCTGTCGATGGTCCGGACGTGTGACATCTCAACCGTCACAAGCTGCAGAGCATGTCCGACCTCCACACCGTCATTCAGCCCAGAGGAGTCGCTTGTTTCTTTTCTTTCGGGGCTAAAAAAAAAAATCTTTTTGCCTTTTCATCTTTACCTCGGCTAACCTTCGCTGAATCACGCGTCTCTTCACTCTAATTGCTTTCAAAGCAAATCTCTTCACCTGCTCTCCTTAGCCTAGCTTTTATTTTTCTTCGCAGGACTTCTACCTCATCACACAAACAGCGTCTGTGGCTCTCAACACCTCAACGCCGCGCACCGTCGGTCGCACAGAATGTTAAGTGGGCGAGGTATTGAATATCTAGCAGCATCTATTCAATCTCTCTGACATCACATCTCGTGTATTAAAGAGTCTTCCATTAATATTGCAGCGAACTCTCGAGGACATTCAGTGCACGGTGACAATAGATGAGCGAGTGCGGTGAATGATAAAGGTCATGTGTTGGATTTAAAGCTCAAAGTGAGAACAATAATGCGTGGAGGAGGGATATTCACTGTAAAAGTCACCCAGAATGCACTTGGTATAGTTCAAAGGAAGCACCATTGTCAACTAAAGGTCATTAGTCAATCCTTGAAGCAGGAGACGAGATGAAAGGTAAAAGTCTGTGAAAGACAATGTATTTTATATTAAAACACCGACCCTGTGGACACATGTGATGACACATGATGCAACACGTGCTCACATGCCGATACATACAGAGCACATGTGGACAATTAAATTTGGTTTTAACATGGGTTTTTATAAGGGGTGTCACATGTAATCCCATAGGGTGCAAATGAAATCCCATGTGTTTGTCATGGGAATTTACATTTGACATATAATCCAATTTTCGCATGTAATCCAACAGATTTAGCATGTAATCCCATTGGTTTCACATGTGAATGTGATAAACGTTGTAAAGATCTCTGAGCGTTCATTAGACTGGAATCCCAACTGGTCCCACTGTGTTTTATCATGCATCCCACTGGATTTATAATATAATCCCATAGGCAGTGGCGTGCGCAGAATTTTTGAAGGGCAGGGGCATAAAGAAGGGCACTTTAGCGCATGTTTTGGCTCCCAAGAGGGCACTTTAGCGAGTGTTTTGGCTCCCAAGAGGGCAGTTTATCATGTTTTAACCAGCCAAGGGGGCAGTTTAGTGTGTTTTGCCAACCAAGAGGGCACTTTGGCATGCTTTTTTGGCTCCCAAGAGGGCACTTTAGCACAAGTTTTGGCTGCCAGGAGGACACTTTAGCACACGTGTTGGCTCCCAGGAGGGCACTTTAGCACGCGTTTTGGCTCCCAGGAGAGCACTTTAGCACACGTGTTGGCTGCCAGGAGGGCACTTTAGCGTGCGTTTTTCAACAATTGGGCCACAAGGGGGGGCGACTGCCTCCCCTGCCCCCCTCTTGTGCACATCACTGCCCATAGGTTTATATGGAATCACATATTAAACCATGAAAATGTTGCAAAACCACGTTTGTGCAGAATACTTGCTTCACTTGTGCAAAGAACGTTTCACATTTCATAAGGGGAGACTGAACGAGCTGTGCACGGTCAGATATGTTCCAAACCAATCAACAAATTATAGTGAGTGAGAAATAATACACAATCAATGACAAAGGCACGATGGGGTTTAATCTAAAAGAAAAAACACCTATTCAGCTAGAAAACAAGTAGACAGGATAAAGTTTGCTGTCTGTTCATTCCCAGGTCATTTATCTCGTCTCCTGAGGAATAAAAAGAGAACAAAACTCCAGAAAACTCCTTCTGCCACCTCCCAACAAACACAGAACCACTCATCCACTCACTTCACCCCCTCCAACCCCGCATTGATTGAAAAAAAACGAGAAAAAAAAAAACCCCTGTCTTTCTGGCTCTGCACGAACCAGAACCACTGCTGCATGAATCCCATCTCTCTGCCCTCTCCTCCCCCTCCACTCCTCCTGGGACTCCTACATGCCTGATGTTTCACTGGCCGAGGGGAGGAGGAGCTCTCCAGCCATAAAAAGGTAAAGGAGCCATTACCAGGCGCCTCGGGGAGGCATCACAACCAAATGACCTGGAACACTTTTTAAAGCAGTCTCAGTTGACTTCCTCAGACAGCTGCTGTTGAACAAATCTTTCACCACGAGGGGCAGACTGTGTGAAACACTGAAAGACCCTGTGTGTAGCTGTGTGTGTGTGTGTGTGTAGCTGTGTGTGTGTGTGTGTGGATGATCTTCATGTGTGCGTCAAGCTGAGAGTGTGAAGGACAAAAACACACACACTCGACAGGTAAAGGGAAGACCAACTATCTTATTTTTTTATGAATACCCCGAGAGCTCAAATTGATTTTAGATTCTCACATTTTTTCCCCCAAACATCCTGAAGGTGCTGCCACAAAGTGAAGAAGCATGTTCAAACTAGTGCAAACATTTCGTGGATTTTTGCGTTTTAGACTTTTTAGACTTCGACCTTTCACCGCTCAGCCGATCTGAAGCCAGCTGCTAACGAGATAAACTAAAATTTACCCGTGATTAACGAAAAATTCATGTTTTACGAATCCAAGCGCGTCAGATTTCTCTCTGTTTTTTTCCTCAAAAGGGAAATAAAGTCAAACAGACACAAACTGTCTTCACCTTTGTGTTTGTGTGTAATTGTTCCTTGCTAGTTTGAGTCATTTTGTTTTGGCCTCACTCAGTCAGAGATTGAGTGTTATGCTTCAACATATCATTAAGAAGTAAATACTGACTGCATGATGTAATGGATACAGAATAATGAAACCATCTGCGCTTACACTGTTATCACTGTGGCACACGGTCACCTGGAAAAGAAAGGTTAACTTTCTGTTATAGACTACCGTATTGACCCGAATATAGGACGAGGTTTTTTTCGATGAAAATTATGTGAAAGAGTGGGGTCGTCTTATAATCGGGGTCTAACCGTTGACACATGCTGATAGTTGTCTGGGTCGCTACACGACCACAACGGCAGAGGGCGCCAGCTTATTGTAGAGACGTCACTGACACTGTGGCTGCGGTTATCTGTCAATCACAGCGGAGAAGAAGAAGTGACAGGAGATGAAAAATGCAGAGACGCGGTGATTTTACGGAGCAAAGTGGATCAAGTGTGGCAAGTTAACAGACATCTGAGGCGGAGCTATGATGCTGATTTTAAGATAATGGTGGTCAATGAAGCGGAGGTGCCAAACAACTGTCAGCCAGCCAAGAAATATGGAGTTACGGAGTGTAACGTCCGAAGATGGCGGGTCCAAAAAGACCGTCTGAAAACGCTAACAGTAAGAGAAAAGCTTATCGTGGTCCTCTAAGCGGCCGCTTCCAAGAGATTGACAGGAAGGTGTGTGAGTTTGTTACTGAGAGATTTTGGTTATCAGAGTCTTTTTCTGAAGATTAGTCTTGAAAAGAGGGGTCGTCTTATAATCAGGGTCGTCCTATATTCGGGTCAATACGGTAAATGACGCGAATAATCACAATCACCTCTTGGAAACACTTGAGGTGGGGAAAGATTTTTAGCAGTCAGATCTAAAAATGTTGAATTTGTGTTGGTTAAATGCATATAAAAAAAAATAACAAAAAATGTAAATAATCTGATATCCATATTCTGTTTTTCGGGTGTCCCCCGCACAGGGAGTGTAAGGGGATACATGTAATGGGATTACAAAAAAGCATAACTGTGTTCCTGTAATAATTACAGAAAAAAAGTGTAATTAGATTACAGGTACATTCAGTAAAACAGCAGATGTGCACACATGACAACACCTCACACACACTCGTGAAGTGTTTTCATGTGTATTAAGATTAAACAGTCATCTTACTTTCTTGTATATGTGGTATTGAGGAAATCCAAAAGTAACAGATAATAATGATGCTTGGATTAACAGGTAACTAGTAACTGTATCAGAATACATTTTTGAAGTAACACTACCAACCATGTTCAAATTGTTATGAACTGTCGTGATGCAGAAACGCAGATTTACGGAGACGTTGCCACGCGTGTCGTCCACCTGACAATCTGACGGCTGGACGGCTCCTGAACCTCTCGTGGATTTAGTTTCAAAGTCAGTGAATGTGGAGATTAGGATTGAGTTTTATGCATCACAGCTGGGTTTGGATAGGTGTTGTGATTCAGCGAGTGCTGTGCGGCGGTACATCACTGCTGCACACGGTCAGAAGGTTGTTTTTGGCGAGGCAAGACGGATTATTAGACTGGGGGAAATTACTTGTGCATGTACGATTGAGTGTCTGCTGTGTGACTTTAGGAGCCCACAGTGTTTCACTCTCTGTACCAAGTGTGTGTGTGTGTGTGTGTGAGTCTATTTCTGTATCTGCCCGTGTGGTTTGTGGGTGTCTAATGACCAAAACCGCTCTGTAATTGCTCTGGCGGGTCCTGAGGAGAGAGAGTGTGTAAGACAAAGGTTTGACAAATGGACATTTGCAACACTAATGGAGTGTGAGAACGTGATTCTAATTATATGAATTGACCATCAGGAGTTCAACGGCCTCATTTTCGACCACACACCCGTGACAACTGCGGCAAAGATGTGGGCGTGGGCGTGGCTTCCGACCGCCGCCGTGGGGGCTTTTAATTGGACCGAGCTGAATCCAAGGGCACCTTCCCTCCGACCGCCTCTCTCTCCTCGTCCGTCTCATATCAGCAGCCTGTCTTAATGTATGAAACTGTTTTTTTTTTTTTTGTGGGAAACTTTTAAACACTTTCTTCTCCCTAATCCTCCCCCCCGCTGATTTTAACAGATCTGACATGACACGACTGGTGCAACGCAAGGTGGGAAATCCTTTTATCAGCGCAGCCGACCGCGATGAATGCGAGGACTGATGCGTGTAACGAATCGGGGGATGGTTGGAGGAATTTAGGAGAAGGGTGGAAAGGATGAAAGGAGGGAAGAAGCAGCGGCGTGAGGATGAGGAGTGGATGAGCGAGGAGGAGAGAGAAAAAAAAAAAGGATGGCGCATAACAAAGTTACAGACAGAAAGAGGCCAGAGGAAGGAGGAGGAGGAGGAGGAGGAAATGAACGGACAGGAAACTGGAGAGGAGGAAAAGATGGATGGGAACGTTTTTAAAGAACTGGCTGAGATGAGGAAAAAAGACAGAGACAAACAATCAACTTCTGTCCTCTGTTTTTCCCGCTTCTCTGCGAGGCTCGAGCAGATTCTGGTGGACGGCCAGCATGTGGGAAATTGCCACCAGCCAATAAGCTAAATGCTGGTCCGTGTTGGCCGAGGGAGCTGACTATTGTTTGGATTGTTTGCTAAAAATAAGTTTGGACGAGAGAAAATATTGAATTGAGACGGAGGCTCCATCAGCCAGGATGGCCGGAGGACAAGAAAAGTTAATTTTCTCAACTTGCCAGAACAGAGTGGGAGGACTGAAGTAACACGCCGGCATTTAACTAAGATAATGAGTTCAGTCTGCGGACGAATGGAGGCGTCGCAGCTCTCTTTGTCATCAAATAAACAACCTAATGAAGGGTTTGTTTCAAACAAAGTTGGCTGTATCTCAATTCTTAACAGCAGCTTTGTTAATGACTCATTATCTTATAGTGTGATTACATCAGTGGAAATGTTCCGGACAAGAGCGAGATGCCGTTGAGCCAGCATTAATTATATTACTTTTTCCAAATTTTACTACTTAGACCGGTCAAAATATCGTCCACGGACAAAAAGCCCTTTACTGGCTGCAAAACTTGATTTCTAGTTTCAGAAAATGATCGTTAACAGACCACAGCGGCTGTATTTTTAGCAGCCTAGTCGTCAGGATAAGATGTCAGCCAGTGAAGAGTGAGAGGCAAGTCCGTGTTTCAACGTTTGTAAGTGTGAACCCGCCGGATGTTT
This sequence comes from Sparus aurata, assembly GCF_900880675.1. Taxonomy (NCBI): domain Eukaryota; kingdom Metazoa; phylum Chordata; class Actinopteri; order Spariformes; family Sparidae; genus Sparus; species Sparus aurata. Next base: position 31,533,255 of record NC_044199.1, on the reverse strand, counting down.
CTGTATTAGACCTCGGGATGGAAAATAGCCGTTTTTAAACGAGCTCTTGGGAGATCTCCAGCCGCGTTGTTTGTGCCCAAAATGCGACTCTTTCCTAACTCTAATCAAGTGCCTGAACAACGAACCAGATCACGAGCATCCTAACTAAAGAAATGTTCACTTTCAACTCGTCTGTGGTTTTGCAGAAACATCTCCGACATTGTTCCCGGTGATCGGGTTGATTTTTTGGTTCTACTTCAGCTCCATCAAGACCAATTCTAGATAAATAGAAACCTTGTTGTACATTTTATAGTACCGGTTGTTGTTTCTACTAAGTTATGGTCACAGAACTCATCTTCGAGGACACATGAGTACACCCAATACAAACTGTGCACTGAGCTTTGTCTGTCAAATCAGATTTACTTGTTTGTTTCTCTTAAAGTTTTTATTCTTTTTGGCCTCTTTGGCTTTCCTTTCCCATGAAATTTACTCTGTGTGCGTAACCTCGTTAAGTACAGTTCAGTGCAACATTATTCCCAAACTACAGACCCAAGTTATCTGTTTCAATAAAGCAGATTGTGGTGTATTATCCTGCAGTTCATGCTGTTTGACACACCTCTCCGTCTTTGGACTCCAGTCGCAGCTCGTTCCTGCAGATGGCCTGGATGTCTCCGGCCTCGGCCAGGATCTGGATGCCTTTAGGAGCCTCCATCAGCAGGGAGCGAGTGGGAGACTCCAGCCTGGAAGCAGATAAAAGCAGAGCAGCTCCGTTAGTGATGAATATTTCTGCTTAATGTTTGGACGAGTAGGAAAACTAACTAAGCTGAAAACAAAAGATTGGAGAGATGTGAACACGCCCACGGTTTGTTTACTCTTTCTTATGAACCTCGTTAGAAATCTTGATTTGTTGCTTTTTTTTTTTTTTTCAAAAAAACGTAATTGTCAAACACACTAATTGAAATGTAACAAGGTCTTGAAAACAAAACTCTTGATTGCGAAGGAGAATGGTTATTAGATGAGTTTAGCAATCTGTCATCCTGACACAGAGAGAGAGCGCAGATTTTTATCACTTTCACCAATAACAACACAAACACTGAGCAGGTAATGAGAAGCAGCTGAACAGGTTGAGCTGTATCCTGGATCAGCACACCGTCTGACGCTCTCGGCTGCAGCAGCAACAGTGAGCTCTGCTGTGTCGTCTTGTGTTTGCTGAGTGAGTCACCTGCGTCTGTGCTCTCTCTGCAGGTGGATCATTAGTGTTACCTGGCGCACCTGAGGGCTGTTTGAGCCTGGCTGCAGTGCAGTTCTCCCTGGCTGTCTGACGCTCTGCTGCTGCAGCTCCAGGTGTTCTCTCTTCTCCCTACAGGCACTCGTTCGGACGGGTTAATGCGTCCTTAGAGAACCTTTACGTTCTGTTCGGCACCACTTATAGTTCAAGTCCACAGTGGCGCTGTCTGACGCAGAGCCAGGTGACGCTTTCCCAGCTTTGCACGCTTGACCAAAACGAACCACACTCTCCGACAACCACGCAAACACTGGATGCATCTGATTGGTAGAACAGGATTTCGAACCGGAGCAACATGGTCACCGGTTTGGAAACGTTCCCTTATATTAGAGATGGGATTTATGGCTCTTTGAGGGGAGCCGGATCTTGGTGAGCCGTTCCTTTCAAAGATCCGTTCAAAAAACTGGCTCATTTGACTGATTTTTATATTTATCAAGTTTTAAGAAGCCAGCCTGGTGGTAACTCATTTTATCTTGGAAATATTGTATATATTCCACAAGGTTGCGCCATATCACTCTGCTTTGACAGTGACATCACTATTTTGGATTTACCCTTTTTACAAATTGTTTGTATGTGTGACTTGTTTTTCATGCAACACCGTGACCTTAACACACAGTGATATAGAAAAAAAGAAAAAAAGAAAAAGAACGGTTCCCAGCTGCGTCTCAGTTCCCATCGTTCATGTTAACGAGCCGTTTAATAGAATCGGTTAGTTCGTGAACGTCACAACACTACCTTATATTACAAAAATAGCTCAGCGAAATGTGCCTCTTATGGTATTTTAGCCAAGCCGTGCAGTTGCGGAATCTGTCTTCAGTACCAACTCGACAATGTTCAGTTTTTTTTTTGAGTTTCAAGAGGCGTCATGTCGTGTCAGATGCACCCAGAACTGTGATATCTGCATACAGAGCCTCCAGAGATTTATGTCTTCATGACTTCTAACAGTTTTGGGCAAAACAAAAGAAACTAAAAATAAATACGCTGCCTGAAAACGTGGTCTAAAGATGTTTGCAACAGGAACAGTTCACGATGTATTTATGCCGCCCAGTCGCCAGAATAAATAGTTCTGCATGTTTTACCCACATGTGTGAGCTGGTGAGACCTGGAGGAGACAGCGGTGATTCTGTAAGCATGGAAACCACCGGATGATTTCAACAAGAGTCGGAACGATTTCCAGCCATTTATTGTTTTTTTTGTGTGGTGACAGAAGCAGGTATTTTAAGCAGGCACGTAATATTTTCTAACCCCAGGCAGGTGTTGTGTTGGCCTGGAGGGTTAGTAAAAAGTACTTTTGTCTTGTTTCCCCTCCAGGTCGCGTCTTTTGTTTGTTGTGTTGTCCTTGGTTGAGCCTGAATTATATTGGTTAATTTGCTGTTCACCTTTTTGTAGTAATGAATTATTTCACTTTAAATGTAACTCAGTATTCTGTGAGGAGGGAGCGACCTTTTTACTTTTATGTTTCGTACCTGCGCTCCTCGACGGCGCCGTTACATCCGAAATTGTCCGCTTAAAATGTTGAAGTCTAAAACTCAAATTGGTCCTCACAAAATGTAGACACACACACACACACCACCATAAATGGAGTGTAAATTGAGTTAATCCGACACTCGAACACTGCAGCCCACCTGCACGCTGCGGCTGCTTATGATTTATTTATTTTTTTTTCTGCACGAGGATTAAAAATCAGCCCACTCCTCTTCACATCTTGACAAAACCCACTCGGAGCCACGAGCCCATCTTTACAGGAAGCAGCGAAGCAGGTGTCAAAACGCTCCAGTGGATTCAGACCTGCAGAGGAGGTCTCTGTAGACTTCCTGTCTGCCTGTCACGACGGCGATTCAGGATGAAATACGTGATATTTTCCTCCACAGGGACGGTTTTCATTGATATCACACACAATGTTCAGCTGGAGGATTGTGCGCAGCAGCTATCAAAGGTTCTGTTTATATACACAGATACAGAACATGACGTCCATCATCGGCTCTACTGTTCCTCATCTTTATGAATAAGTGTCATATCTGCTTTTGGAGAAAATTCTGTTGGTTTCAGGATCGGTTTATTCATTCCAACGAGGGAACAGAAGCTAGAGGGCTGAAATACAAAGAATGATCAGTGGCGGCATCTCTGCAGTTTGTTTTGTCGCTCTGCTGTTTGCTGCTGCCATGGATGGATTAGAAAACAGGCCCAGTGGTCACAGTCGCTGTAGCAGGGCTGCAAAACAAATCATTTCAGCATCGACATCTGATCTGAGGCAGACGAAGTCAAACGCATCCTGGTGCAACTTGTTTGCTGTTTGATACGAAAGGAAACGTTCTCACTACCCGTGAATGATCAGTAATCATGGATGAGTTACATGCAGGATTAATCATTCTTGATCAATGTAGCGTCTTTGCTAATTGCCAGACATTCCAGCAGTGTTGTTTAAAGCACTCAAAGGGTTTTTTTCTCTCAATATGACAAGTTTTTCCTCACTTGATTCGGAGGTCTAAGGACAGACGACTGATAAAGTAGAAGAAAAATGATAATACTCAAGTAAAGTACCTGAAAATTGTACTCAAGTACTGAGTAAATGTACCTAGTTACATTCCAACACTGAATCCAGAATGATTGATTATTTCCGTGCAGAACTGTTCTGTTCGACATACATTTTTGAAGTTGTAAAAGTGGGATGAGCTGCGTAGAAGCTGCAGATTGTGGAACAAAGACAGTCTCCTACACAAGTCACAGGACCAACCAGGAGTCACAGGTCGTCAATAAAGGAGTGTAACAAAGAGCGACAAGTGACTGAAACAAGTCCAGTTGTCTACGATATATATAGAACAACAAGTGAGCTCTAATGATGACAGCTGAAGTCAAACAATCAATAATCTGAACGACAGAAGGGAGGCAACTAAAATCTGGCAATGAGACGACTGAACAGAAGACAAACCATGAAGTCATGGGGAACTGATCTGGAGGGTGAAAACACACGAACCAACAAACAGAAAAGGAGAATGAAGATATTAAACACAGGTGTGAGAAGGGCAGGAAAACAGACAAAGACAGGAAGCGGAAAGAAAAGTGAAGAAACACACGAGGATAAACATAAAACAGGAAATCAACTGAGACTAGCACCTACGACCAGGACACGAAAACATTGTGATTTAGATCGATGGATAAAGTAAAATATCACGGCGGCGGAAGCATCACAAGTTGCATCAGTGGAAGCAGAAAAATAAGAGCAGCAGAGGAACCAGACTGTCTTGTTGCAAATGTAATCTTCTGCAGTTCGGCTGGTGTCGCTCTGAGAATTTGCTCCTGGCAGGTTTAATGAACAAAGTCGCAGGGTGCTGACCTGAATTCCTCACAAGAGGAAGAGAGGAAGAGGAGCTGCGGCGCACCGCCGGCTGCACGATGAAGCCGTTTAGAGAACTCATCATGATTGTCTGTGTTTGAGTTCAAACTCAGGTTAGAGGATATACGTCAAGATGGAGGATGAAAATGTAAAGGGCTAAAAGGCTGAACGACACCGTGAAGCTGTTTGGATGACACCCCCGAACAACCTCTTCGCGGCGTAAAGCCTCGTTTCACGCAAGGCACGGCTCATTTTTGGTTTTCTCAATTTTGTTTTCCCCCCGTGCAGATAGTCCTCTGTCAGCGGAGGTGACAGAAATAACTTCACCATGTCAAACCGCCACGACATCCTCAACGCAACACAAACACAGGAACAAAATGGATGAGACAAACTTTGTTTGTGAAGGCACTGAAAGGGCTGATGAAAGAGGAGAGCTGGGAGCACTGAAAACGAGGCGACTCTGCGATGGCAGGTCTGATTTTCAAGCCACCTTTCAGTATCCAATCGGCTTACTTGACTGAGGTGATAGAAATCAAAAACTAGCAGGAACTCTCCACAACGTCTGCAGATGGAAACACACAAGAGAACGGTTCCAAGTCAGTCGAGTCGAGCAGAGTCGTGTCATGAAATAGAAATGACGCACAGAAAAAGACACCAACAAGGGCAAAGAGAAGAAGCTATATTGTCATTTCTGTCTGATCGCCCCTATTATGATAAAACAAAAATGTGCTTTCTTCTGTTACTCTGAGAGAAAACTGTACAACAGAAGCTGCACAACAAATGTGATATGATAACGATGTAGAGACGCCGAGTTTCAAGAGAGGCGGAGAGCTGACAGTTCTTCATGCTGACAACAGGCAAGTTATTTGCTTTAACCTATAATTCCAAAATAAATGTTGACTGCACAATGTAAGAGCTCGAATAATGACACCATCTGCATTTAGATTGATTCCCTGTAAACCTCGCTGTCACGATGCTATTCTGCCTCAAACTCTCCCGAGGAAAATGTAGGTTGTCTGATGTTCCAGTCGAGACTGGCAGCCTGGCATTATTTCTATCTGCGTCCGCGTCTCCATTAGAGACTGAATCGATGAACAAACTCGTGTCTTATCCTGCGTTGTTGGTAGCTTCCACCTCAGAGGAAAACAGAAACAACGTGGCTGTAAATGTGGTGACAGAACAGGTTGTTTTTAAGGCGACCTTGGGACAAATATTAGCCGGTTTGTGGCGACCAGAACAGGTATTTTAAGCCAAAACCCAATCCGGAACATTTGTTCTGCTGGTTGGGTTGTACAGTAACCCCTCTGTGTTTCAGTAGGGCTGGGTATCACCTCGCGATATGATGCTATCGCGATATTTTGCCAACGATAACGATAATATCACGATACAGCGATTCTGAGATAATCGATATATTGCAAGACATTTCATCCACGATACATCACGATATCTGTCTCACTTAAGAAATTCAGAATTTATTGACTGCACTGAATCCATTTTACAAAACATTGTCAATCAATTCCACATGAGTGACAGCCAAGTAAAACAAAGTGTATACTGCACAGTGGCTCTTCTTAACACACACACTGACCGCAACTTAAATATCATTAAATATCGTTATTTGGCACCAGTGTATCGATAACGTACCTCAAACGAAATATCGCGATATATCGTAGTATCGATATTTTGTTACACCCCTAGTGCTCAGTTATGTAAATAGTGATGATCTGACTTCTCCACAGGCCCCTCTGAGAGTTGGGTCAACATACTGTCCATTCTTTAAACTAAGGTTTAGTTTAATGAGGTGACGAACAGCTTCATGTGTCTGCGGGTTGCTCTCAAAACACAGCCACTGATCAGGAGAGCGGGTTAGTTTCCAAATTCAAACTTTAATCTCGCTCTCTGCACACACAGACAATCAAGCCTGAACACACACCATCTACAGTGTGTGTCAGATGGTGATTAATTAAAAACACGTCATCAAATGTCTCATCGTTCCACTTGTTGATTCTTCTATTTGTTTTAGAAAACAAGCGCTCAGTTAAATTGGAGTCGTTTTCACCATCTTGACTTGTTCGCTCTAAACCATCTCTCCATCAGCCGGCTGCTGTTTGTTTCTCTGTTTCCGCCGGCATCAACAGCGCTGACACTTTCCATTAGTATTCAAACTGTCCAATGCCACCAGAGGGCAAAATAAAAAGAGATTAGAGGCGGCGCAATTTAAAAAAAAACAACTTGTACTCGTATCTGGACATTAAGCGAACAAAGACGAGACTTTGTCAAAACAAGAGAGTCACAAATTGATCCCAAGGACGTCGTGGTGAGAATACTGAAAGTAAACAAAAGGCTTCAGAGCTTCAGAAAGGATCTGAATTTCCACCTCAGCTAGTTCAGGAATCATCAGTTGAAGTCTGACGCACAATCTCACCGAACTCTGTGGCTCTGCGTCGAGGTTAAAAACTCTTCAGTCTGGTAAAGAAATCTGAGGATTGAAGAGGAAGAATTTTCTCCAGCATTAGACAGAACTGAGAGTTATTCACCGTCTGTGGTAAAGTAACTCCTCCATTACTCCTCCCAAAGACCTCCCGCCTCTCCCATCCACCCTCCGTCTCCCAGGTCGCTCCTCAGGGAGTCTGGCGATGAAACATTTCCTCTCTCCGGCTCATATTCGTATTCATTTCCTCTTCGCCGTCCGTGTGAATTGAAACTTTCTGTGTCTCATTTTCTTTTTTCCCCATTTCCTCTTTTTTCTGTCTCCCTCTAATATAAACAGAAAAGAAAATCTAGATTTAACAAATAAGGATTTGCATCACACGCAGCAAAACACCATTTTTAAAGTAAAGGATTCATGAAATATAGTGATGCTATATTATTATTTTGAATTTATAGTACTATTTATCTGAACTACGGTACGATACTTTGGTTCCACTGGTTGCGTGTACGTTGCGGAACGTCTCCGCTACGGTTTGGAGTGCTGGACAGCTGGAGTTGCGAGACGATGATTACAGAATCACACGCGACCGCAGTTCTTACGAACAACAGCTGAACTAAAAACTATTAATGTTCCCAACCGAAGGAATAGAAGAGGTCTTTCTCTCTACGCTGTCATGGGGGATCAGATACGGTCCGAACACGGATCTGGTAGAATTTAGGGGTCGCGCTCCATCTTCCTCTCTCCTCCACATGAACGCTGTCTTTCTCTCTGCTGTGAGGCGGCATCACACTTTTATATAATGCCTCATTTCCCTCAGCACTCCTACCTCCTGTGTGTATTTTAGGTCACTGATGTTAGAAGACTGAGTGTCATTAAATACGATCTTTTTCTAAACCTTACCACGTAGTTTTGTTGCCTAGACGTAGCCAAACCGCAACGTTCTCGTCTATTGATCAGCTGATGTCACATATTTACCTGCGTACACTCTTTTACCTGCTCCTTTCTCACTCTGCTTTCTATTTTTATCTCTATTTCCCTGTTGTCACCTTTTACTTTTACAGCTGCCACAATCTCATTTCCTCACAGCAATCAATAAAGTTTCATTCTCCTCTTTTTTCTTGTTTTCTCTTATCCTTCCCCTTTCTCTCTCTCTTTCTTTTCTCTGTCGGCATTTCATATCTGCAAGCCGGGATCAAAGGTTAATAACTTTTCACGCTTCCTCCCCGTATCACCCGCCTTAAGATAACAACGGAAATGATTGGAGCTTTTTGACAGAACGGGAATTGTAAACGTGCGCATCCCGAAACCTGTGGGCGGCTTTCCTGCTCCGCGTGTGACTCCTATGTCCTTGGCGGTGTCGCCTTTTCTTCAAATTATCTGCCACGGCGTCTTGCGGGGTGCGTGCGCGGCCGTCGGAGCGGTTTGGAGTTATAAATATGAGTCACAACGGGCTGCAGTCGCGCCACGCAGCAAATCACAGGTTAAATGGCAATCTCGGACGATACGGGCGCAGCTGATTGCTTCACGGGGGCTTTGTGGACAGATGAGCGGGTGACCCAAACTAGTCCGCTGGGGAACAGACCATCCTCACAATTACTGAGCTCGGTGAGAGCTGAAGGTGTGGAGGGCGAGAGGAGGAAGAAGAAAAGGAGCAGCTGTGACATTAGAGGGGACGGAAAGCGAAGGGGAGATTATGATGAAAAAGAAGGGGGCATGAATACGGCTTCATAATTTACTCCCTTTCTTCTTTTATGACAAAAACAAAAAAGAGGGACAACAGAAGGATGAGAGGGCTGGAAGACGAGGGGAGAAAAGAAGATCACAAAGCCGGCTTAGAAAGGAGGGGCGAGGCTGGGACGGGGATGAAGTAAGATCAAGTAATTGAGGTGAGAAGAAGAAGAAGAAGAAGAAGAAGAAGAAGAAGAAGGGATATAAAGACGAGGAGAGGGATAAAGAGAAGAAGGAGCTCAAGGCGGCGATCGCTGGATCTGTGATCTGCAGCGGTCAGGTTGGTTTGCAGTGTCATGGCTTCTTCTCTCATCATTAGAAGTCCTGTGATGTCCAGGAGCTGCTGGGGACAGTAACACTGTGATCTGAGAGGACACGAGTTTTATCTTTCTGTCCTTTACCTTAAATTCAAAAGATGAAGAAGAGTTTACAGGTTGTTTAAGGTCGGCTGTGTTTGTATCAAGTATTGATATTCAGCCTGGAGGTGATAAAAGACTGTTCTGAAGACTGTTCTTTTTGTTTTTGTGTTTCCTGTTTTATTTTGAAATTGTACCCTTGTGTGTCACTTTTCAGTTCCTCCCTATCTGTGGTTTTCCCTCCTTCCTTCCGGTGTTTTTCTGTTTCTTTCCCTCACCTGTCCTTTTCCTGCCTCACTCCACCTGTACCTCATCCCCTCGTCATAGTCTTTGTCAGTTTGTTTCGTGTTCGCCCTTTTTGCCTAATTTTTCAGTTTTTCTGGATTCCTTAATTTTTGTATATTCAGCTTTTGGTTAAATAAAGCTCGCCTTTTGTTCCCCATTCCTGCCTCCCGTGTTTTGTCTACATTTGGGTCCTTGTCTTGTTTACCGTAATTGTAACAGAAGATCCCAAATTGATTTGAAAAGACGATTTTTTTTACCCACTTTTACACTGTTTTCTTCACTGTGGCTGTTAAGATAAAAGAAGCTACCACCAGAGATGGACAGAGTACTCAACCCCAGTACTTGAGTAAGAGTACAAATACTACTGGTCAAAATTTACTCCGTTACAAGTAAAAGTAGCTCAGTCGACATGTTACTCGAGTAAGAGTAAAAAAGTACTTGCTTTTAAAGGTACTTAAGTATCCAAAAGTACATGCTTTTAAATTTACTTTAAGCTAAAGTAAGAGTAAGAGTCAATTTCTTATTTTTCACATCAATGAATTACTATAATTTTTTCTAAATGAATTTAAGGACCTTTTAACTCTTGTTTCTGAGAATAAACTCTTTGAAACCACCTGCACTGATGTGCTTGCTTTTAGAACCACAATGTCATATAAAGCCTGCAGACACACCTATAAAAACAAATACAATGAATGGGATCACAGGAGGACAGCAGATGTTGCAGATGCAGATGTTTATTAACAATCATTAAAACTGTAACCAAATGAACCTGCACCGTCCAACTAACTCTCTATCATTTAGCTAAGCTGGGAATTGGAACCCCCTCAGAGACCAATGTTGTCCCCAGACCACTGGTTGAGAATCACTGCTTTACAAAAAACTACATCTGATGCAGCCATTGTCGCGGTTTTGTGTTGACAAACGCAGTCGAGAGCGTGGCTACTTTGGTGGTATCCTTATGGGGAGGGATGACGTATTTCGGCTTTTACGTAGATCCCAGTGGAGAGCGTGCACTGTGATAGGTTTCCTTCTTTGACAAACACAGCTTGTGTCCAATAGTATTTTAGATTAAAAAAAAAAAAAGAGCAGACCTGAAAGTAACGAGTACTTTTCAGCCTTCCTAGAAATTAACTCGAGTAAAAGTAAAAATATTTGTCTTGGAAATGTATTCAAGTAAGAGTAATAAGTACCAAAGAAATCTAATACTCAAGTAAAGTACAAATCCTCTGGATATGTACTTAAGTACAGTACTCAAGTAAATTTACTCCGTTACTGTCCACCACTGGCAACCACGTCTGCAGTGGGTGCAGTAGCTCGACCGCTCGTTTACGATCTAAATCTTTTTCAATTGATTTGGGATCTCAGGGCTTCCTGGAGCTGTATGGAGCCATTTCATATCATTTTTTGTTGTTTAGTTGTTTAGGAGGATGCTGAATCGCTGTTTTGCCGTGAAGCTCCAGAAATGACTTTTCATCAGCACGTGGGTGAGGAGATAATAACTGAAATTTCCACTTATTTAATCAACTTTTCCTTCGACTGCGGCTCTCTCACAAGATTATTGTGAACATGTTCAACTGCTGTCCAGTGCTAACCGAACTCATGCCTCCTGCCGTGTGTGTTTCCATCCATCACTGCAGTTTCTATCTCAGCTACATAACATTCCAACTAAGGAACTGTTGAAGGACAAACTTAGTCGAATAGAGTTTCTGTGAGTCTATCAAAGTTGTGATGATGTGGAAACTTTCAGCTTCTCCTCCCTCCTCCTGCAGGAAGGAAGTGAGCCGCCTCACATCTTATTTCACCTTGGTTTAAAAAAAAAAAAACAAACCTCACTTTTCTTCTCACTGCGGTTTCCATGGCGTCTTCTTCCTCCCACATTCACTTTCCGTCTTATTGCTTCACATTTATTCTCATTATCTGTGCTCTGAATTGGTCAGGACATAAATCAAAGTGCACTATCAAATTCACCCACGCTGCCATTTTACTGTCACAAAGGCGTTCGTCTGATGCAAGGACACATCCTGTTGACAAGGCATTACCGCGCAGATGGATATGATGGTTACGGTTACGATGAGAAACTGACAGCGCCGGCTCGGATGCGAGTGTGTGTGTGTGTGTGTGTGTGTCGGGGGTTAATGTGATATCCCAAAATAGGATTTGAATCCTCGATTGCTACCTGCCAAGGGGTTGGGAGAGATTAGAGTAAGATTAGATTTTAGCCATGCTCCAGCGAGCTCGCTCCCCTTTTTCTGACATAATTGGATAGTTTGTGCCATCTTTCATTCTCAATTGGCTGCTTGTCACCAAAGATGCGCAAACCTGAGGGGGAAGCAGGAAAGGAAAAACACATAGCTGTAGACTCTGACTGTCAAATTATACGGACAATCACATGATGAGGGGCTTCGGCGCGTCGCTCAGAAATGATCTGTGCACCACTGAGGAGACTTTTCCGCTGGTTTTATTATTTGAAATGATGATTTTGAGAAGGAACGCAGCAGTGATTGATGAATCACAGTTCATCTGGGTGCACACGCCACTGAAATACTGATATTTGTCATCTAAGTCCTTCTCCACCCGACCCCCTAATTCCCATCGCACCCGTCTCTGCAGCGTTTCTTCTCTGTCACATATAAAGCTCTTTCCCTCTCTTTGTATCGTCTTATTTCACTTCTACTCTTGTGCTTTTTCGTCTCTCTTTGACAAAAAAAAGTTGCCTCTTTCATTCTATTTTCTCTATCCCGTCTCCTTCTTCCTCACCCCCTCTTGTTCTTTAATCTTCACACTTTGTCATCTTTTTTTTTTTATTTCGTCTTTTCTAGATTTTCTTATTTTCACTTCACAGTCTCTCCACCGCTTTCCATCTCCAGCTTCTCTTTCAATTCCGATCAAAGAATGTCAGCGTGCTGTATAGACACAAAGGCCAGTCACGAAACAGTCGCCTCAACAATGGAACAATTTTCCAAGGAACATTTTACATCTGTTTTTCCGATTGAGATCCGACTGCAGGTGGGATTTAGCCGGGATGTTCCTGTGTCTTTAGGACAAAGATTCCTGACTGCAAGAGTTTGAGTCTGATTTGTCGTTTCTATTCCGTGCAGGGCTCAAACAGATGGACGTGTCGGAGGAACCAAATCTAAATTACTTGGCTATACATCGATCAGCCAAAGGATTTAAAGGACTTACAGGTTAAGTGAACGACATTTGATCCTCTGGTTACAATTCAATGTTCTGCTGGGAAACCTTGGAGGATAATGAGTCCTGACACAAAGAGCTCAAGGTGTCGACCTGGCCTCCAAATCCCCCAGATCAACATTTGAGTGCAATGAGTCCGATCTATGGAGGCCACACCTCACAGGACTCAAAGGATCAGACGCCATCGGCCTGGTGCTCCCCCACGGAGGTCCTCTGTCCAAGCCTCGACGGGTGAGAGCCGGGTCCAATCTGATGCCATTTCCCCCATCGGCACAGATACTGGATCTGATTGGGATCTGGGGATTCATCTATTCTGGCATGTTTCTCAGGCCATTCCTGAGCAGGTTTTGTAGAATGGGGGGCACTGGCATTCGGGAGGACCAATGCCGTAGGGGGTTGTACTTAGCCTGCAGCACTTTTTGAAGGGCAGTGGCTAAAAGAAGGGCACTTTAGCGCATGTTTTGGCTCCCAAGAGGGCAGTTGATCATGTTTTAACCAGCCAAGGGGGCAGTTTAGTGTGTTATGCCAACTAAGAGGGCACTTTGACACGCTTTTTTGGCTCCCAAGAGGGCACTTTAGCACACGTTTTGGCTCCCAAGAGGGCACTTTAGCACATGTTTTGGCTCCCAAGAGGGCACTTTAGCACACGTTTTGGCTCCCAAGAGGGCACTTTAGCACATGTTTTGGCTCCCAAGAGGGCACTTTAGCACCCGTTTTTCAACAATTGAGCCACGGGGGGGTTGACTGCCCCCCCCCTTTTGCACATCACTGGCCAGGACCCAAGGTTTCACATCAGAACATTGCATAGTACGAAGATGAACGATGTTATTCACTGTAAGTCTTTCTCGTGTTGTGACTCAAGCTCATGATGACGGCGAATATATTGCACAGAGGTTCCTTGAATGATAATCATTAACGGTTTTCAAGGATACATTCACATAATAACTTCTTTCAAGAGGCATCTGTGATTAATTCAAAATAGTTTCGTCATTTAACTGACGCACTTTGCTGAGGTTTAGAAAAGGTCTCGTTTGTGGGTTTCTGAGAACAACAATGACCGTCATCCTACTTCAAGCATTCAAAGAAAATGTCAGCGAGACGAAGGCAGTGTGCGGCGATGCACTGATTGAATACTGTCGAATAAAATCAGACGGTGTTGCCAAGTCGCCCTTTCACATTTGAGAATGCTACTGCAAATTAGCAATGAACAATAGCAACAGCTGTAAGCAGCGAAGGTGATTTGTGAGGGGTTACTAGGGAAAGCTACGTTGAACCCATTTTGCAAAACATCCTGTCAGTCTGTTCTTTTGACGCCGCGTCTGGGACAGAACATACATTTGCATCTTTTGCCTTTTTCTGCAATCTCTCTCCAACTCGAGCGGCACTCAGAACAGTTCATGCCTCCTTCAATTCAACAAAGACTAATCCAACGTCGGATTAAACAGATTTAACTTCCCTCGATCCAGATTTGTATTTGGCTCCACTTGAAATTGTTCTCACTCCACCGCACTACACCTGATTGTTTTCATCGAGATCCATTCCTCATTCTCTGAGAAATTAATCAAAATGTCGACAAAAGCCAGAAAGTGAGAACTACTTCCTGGATCCGTCCCTCTTTTCCAGATTCACATAGAAAGTTAATGTGGTCTTATTCTTGGCTGTGACGTATCCTCCATCCACGTTTGGTGGAAGTCGTCCTGCCGACAAACAAGCAAATAAACAAACAATAGACGTGTTAACTTCATTGTATAAAACCAGGTTGTGTTGTTCAGGCGTTAAAGCTCCCTGCACGCCCCTCGCAGGTGTTTCCAGTTATTCTGGTGGATTCGACTCCTGTGAGAGTGACGGTGGGCGGATCTGCGCTGGAGAATTCCAGAACACCAAGTTTCTGAACTTAACAGGTGCAGCAGGAGAGTGACGGAGATGTCAATCAATCGGTTTATACACGCCGACTCAGTCCTGAGAGAAGCTGAAGCGAGCGGAGAGCACGTGCGTGAGGCTAATAAGTGTTTGACTTACTAAGTGAAGGAAGTCAACAGGTTTGACATTTGCATTATGATAATTACTGCTGACAAATACAGATTTCATCTTCTTCCTCTCTTCTCACCGCCCAGCGCCGCAGCCCCCTCTCTGTATTCTTCTTCTGTCTCTCATTTTCTGTCCTGTTATCTCTCCCTCTCTCCCTCCCTCTCTGCTCTGATTGACTGTCATCACATCTGACAGCACAGGCGGCAGAAAGATGATAAACAAGACATTTACACCGAGGAGACATCTTCGGCTGGCCACACACCCACACCCACACACACACACACACACACACACACACAGGAGGGTGGAGGCGCCGCTGTCACAGCTAAATTTGACTGATTCCCGTCTGACAGCTGATGAAATGTGACACCTGACCACCTCCAACTGATATCCCACCCAGAGCCTCGTGATTATCGAACTCTCAGGTCTGAAAACGTGGCGGTGTATATTTGCTCCCTCGGGGCGAAGGGAGACTGTGGTCTGCATTGATTTTTTTGGCCAAGAACTGAACATTTATCTGACACACACACACACACACACACAACACACAGCTCCGACACGTAACTAAGTGTGGAACTGGGAGGTTTATTGTACAGTTTGTCCGAGCTCGACTCGTCTTGGCTGCACCCGTTTTCATTCTGCTCAGAGGAAAAAACACTCCAGCTTGCAGCTTGTGTTTGCATCATACGACCAATCACAAACATGAACGAGTCTCCTGGTAGCAGAGTGGAAGATTTAACAAGTGAAGAGGTAACTTTAAAATAAATAAAGTAAGTTAATCTTCTATGAACGATGATGTATTTTCCAGAGTGGCATCATCTGATTGGTTAGACGGCGTTGTTTTTACACGTGTTGATATTTTATCTCAAACTTAACCTCAGAGCAGGTTACGTGTGCAGCGTGAGTTACCGTAGCTGTAGCTTATAAATAATTAATCTGGAAACAAGGCAGACAGACTCCTGACAGGGAATCACACGGGACATCTACTATAGAAACCAAAACAACGAGCCACAGGAGGCTAAAAAGTTCTATGAAGCTGCAGAGCTGCTGGCCAAACCCCTCTGGAGTCATCGTGGTAAGTAACCACATCGATACGACTCAGTATTATCATGAAAAGTGTTGTTTTGGTTGACCTACAATTAGTGAAAGTGGCTCCATGGACGGCTGATGATAATAATTTGGTGAATTTAAAATTCACATTTATCTCAGCAAATGCCAAACAACAACAACAACAGATGTTTGTGTCTGACTGACGAGCCACTAATCTGCATCAAAATGAAAGTGTTCGTGTTGCCAGCAAAGTTTGGAGACGTTATAGAGCTACAAAGACAACAGAGGGAGGAGAAGATCGCTGACGGACGACTCGACAAAACATCAGACTTTGACGGCAGTTTGATTTCCTACTAAAAGAAAGTCCACTTTTCTTTCTCTAGACCATTAACGGGATTATTTATTAACCAACCAGCCAAGATCCTCGAACAATAACAAGGTTGTCTTTCCTCAAACCTACTGAGTCCTTTAAAAACCAAAACCTAACTTCACTGTGTCAAGTCAAAAAAACGTTAACATTCGAAATTGCTTATTTTTCTAGGAGGGCAATGACAAATGACTTATATTGTATGTCGATAATCTTCATAAGTTACTTTATTTTTGTGAAAATGTGAAAAATCATTGTTTTATCTTGAAAAAAATGACCAAAAATATTTTTTTCTGCTGAATTTTTTTTCTTTTTTTCAAATTTCACAGGTGGAAAAGAAATGAAAGATTATCCTGGCAGAACTTTTCCTCACCAGCTCTCAAGTCACAGACACAGAGGAGAGAAAACAGTTTAGATCACCACAAAATACATTTCCCACTTGGCCCCTCGGGGCTTCCGTAAATGTCAATTCACCCCTGCAGCATAATCCAGCTCTCAGCGGACCGTGTATGCATGATCAGTTTGTTCCAAGTGGTCACTGTTTCACCTGAGTTCGGCTGAATGGACAGCTTTCTTTTCACCTCTTCCTGCCATCATCTTTCTGTTTTATCCCGTTCTCCTGGTGTCTGTTCTCCTCCCCCTCTTTCCTCTCCACCCTCTCACTTGAGATAAATCTTCTCCCTGCTTATCTTCAGTCCGCACTCTCATGTTATGCCTCTCACATTCATTTCCTGCTGATAGAGGAGATGTTGCTCTGATGTTTATTGGTTTTCGATGAACATCTGAGTGTTGATTTGGAAAGTGGGAGGGGTGAACAGTTCACCTACACCTGCCTGCGGACGCTCATATGTATGTATGTCTGTACTGCACACATCCATGTCCCGTGGACTCACCGTAGCTCCTTGAACGGCTCGGCCCTGACGTGCGGCGTCTCCACTGATTTGCTGAACACGGCTCCTTCGGCCCCTGAAATCAGAGAACACAACATCAGACCGCCGTCGATTGAAACCACAAACCCCTCCTGTCCGATCAATGGACATAATCTCTGAGACTCGTCCGATCTATACGGCTCCAGTCGGCGCGCGCGGCGGCCCCTCGGCTCGCCTCGCCTCGCCGATAACCTGAACGCACGCGCATCTGATAAGGAAAAAAATCCTCCGACGGGAACATCACAGGGGTGATTTTAAAATGAAAATGTTATTTCATCATGAAAGCAAATAGAATAAATTCAAAGCTTCTGCTTCAGAAGCTCAGAGCAGCGCTGAGAGTTCAAGACAACGTGAACTCAAAGACATGCTCTGCTTACTGTGCAGACTGTCTCCTGCTGTTTGGAGACTCCATCTCCAGGCTGCATTTTTATTCGTGACCTCCTGGAGGCAGTGAGGTGACTCTTAAATAAGAGGCAACAGCACGATGTGGCGTGAGAGGATACGGGAACGGTAACATTTGGTCCGGTAACATCAGAAACAACCGAACAGTCAGGAGAGTTCATCAAGGCGAGATGTGAAGTTTTAAGTTGATTTATGAAACCTAGAATTATGTTTTTCTCAAAGGGGACTTGATGAAACATTCACCACAAGACAAAGACGGACACACGGATCACAACATGTTCACGTTCTCACTCGGCGATAGTGTCAAAAGGGACAAAAGCATGCGTCATCGGCGGCCGGTGGTTAATATAAGAAACTCTCAAAGCATTTTTTATGTCACGGTGTGTAATCAGCAGCAGCGCAGGCCCAGCTGTGAGCCTGCAGACGTTTAGGACTCTGATTGACTGTAGTGCCGATACCGCAGCTCAGCTCAAGTAAACCGAAGCATTCAGGTACACCAAATCAACAAAGCATCAGGGGCGGATCAATGGCTACGACTAAATGTGCTTCGAGGCACCGCTGGGAGTCCAAACGCCTCTCGCTCCGTGACACACGCTCAAGTTTTTACAAGTGAGATAGACGGAGAATAAACAAAAAATCCTAATGTCAAATGCAACAAGAATTTATCTCCAGTCCTGAGTGAAGATCTTGTAACAGGTGCAAGTTTAAAAACGCGTTTCAAACGCTGTGAAACAATGAAAAAAAACATAGTGTAGAGTAGAAAATACATTGTGCTTTTCAGTAACTGGTTAATATGTCAGTTTGTCACACACAGACTTTTATATTACTCTGAAAGCACTCCTGACACCAGGAGGAATCAAGCGATCGACAGAATGCGACTTCATCAGGACAGAAACATGATGAGAGGCAGTCAGAGCTGATGGTCAACATCAAATTGAAAATGCAGGCGCACCGATGTGGTCCAGATATATTATCCTGGTCCAGGCCTCGGCCCTCGTCTCCCTATGATTGATTAAAGTCTGAGAGCTTTGTCGGTGGCATTCAGAACGGGTACATCACCTTCCTGAGTCAGAATTACGAAACTAGCACCAGAAAAATTGCTGCAAAAGTATTGACGACTGACACTGACGCAGCTGTTCAGGTCGCTGTGAGTTAATTTACAGAAATAAAACCTCTTAGACCTGCATTATGTTTCCAAACTTCACGTCAGATGTTGAGCTAACTGCTCCGAGTTTACTGGATGGATCCATCACTCAGTTCTCATCAGTTAGTGGGAAAATTAAACCCAATAACGACCTCACCGCTCATGCAACTGACGAGTGGTGGGACGGTTAGGCGGCTTGGAGGAGGACAACACGGGGAGGACGGATCGCTTTCTCGTGGAGCAGTTTTCATCGTGTGATCTGTCCGGATTAAAGGGATATTCCGGTGTAAATTTAATCCATGGTCTAAATCACCGTGAAACTGTGTTAAACTCCCTCTCGAGAGATCAAGTTAGCAGACCGCTAATTTACGGAGTTTTAACAACCTCAGAAACGACCGCACGACAACAATACACTGCAGTAAATGGATCCAAATATAAACCGCCACCAAAAAGCCACAAATAATGCTCAGAACAGCACCAAACTTCAGCAACAGCACAAATAGGGTCTCAGCACATAGTCCGGGGCATCTAACCTCCGCTAGCTTAGCTGGATTTCTATTGGGACACCGGAATATCCCTTTAAGAACCGGAAGAGATGCCCGACAGGTCAAACACAGGACTTTCACCTCCTGAGGCCTGAACGTCAGTATCGTGTGGAACCGAAAATCAGTGTCGAGTTGTTGAACTTTATTTTGAATGTACTTCCCTCACACAGTCAGCCGCCCCCGTCGCTGTGAAGACTCCCCGCGGCGATACCTGGTCCGATCCAAAAGGTAAAAGCATATTGCCAAATTTGCCAGAACACTTCCATGCTGATTTGAGTTATTTAAAATTACACAACCACGAGTGACAACAACAACTTTTCTCTCCGGTTTAAAACATTTATGTGGAAGCCACCTGCAGACGTTCAGTCATGTCACAACAAGTTTGACAAGTTTGAGTATTTTTCAGTTTAACAGGCGTTTAATGGTTGAGTTTCACTGACGTCTGGAGATATTTACAACACTCCCGTTTCCTCCAGGGAGCTCTTCATAACACCGCTCAACCTGTCGGAAAGTCAGGGAAATAAAATATATTTATGCAGGCTGGAGCTTCGACTCGCCCGTGTGGGATAAATAACTCTCCCGTTAATGACTGCTACAGGTGGAGACACTTCTGTTCCACGCTTCTTTTTTCTCCCCAAATGAATTAAACTCTCGCCGAAAGTTTGCTTGTGGTGACGAGATGAAAGTTTAACACGTCGTTGTTAATCCATAAGAACACAAAGAATTAACACGTGAAATACGTTTAACACAAGCTGTGAATATTGAGTTGATTATTTTGGGGAAATAAGAGGCAACAAGTGCTATATCTTCTCTGCATTTCGTAGATTAATTCCCTCGTTTTTTGGGTGTTTCTTTTTCTGAAGAGGTGAAACAAACCTGAGGGCTTAGAGAAGAAAAGAGAATATGTTTCCAGCAGCTCATGAAAAGCTCCGGTGACATTTAAATACCCACCGCTCAGTCAGTTAGAGGCAGAGAGTACAGAGAGGAGGATGTAAAGTGAAGTGGATGCCTCGGTGCATGTCACTGACTCTCTCCTGCAGTAAAGTGAGTGAAGATAAAACAGAAGCCCCCCATTAGAAAATCCCGACTCTCAGCCAGAATAAAAAGAACAAAAAAGCCCTTTACTTTGCTCTCGGCTGTCACTCTGTCTTTAAAGGATAAAGCCAGTGTCATTTTAGTTCATTCAAACCAACATTTTATCACCCATATAGAAAAGTTCAAACACGGTGATGCACCCACCACCGACAGCAGAGAGGACCGAAACATTGGTTTTACTTTTAATACTGTATGTGTGCTTAAAAATGGAATTTAGAGTTATAAAGGGTTATTAAAGGGCCATCAGTGATGAAAACAAATCAGCTTTATTTCTGGACAGTTTAGTATTATGTGTAGTTGAACCATTTGTAGGGAGAAGACGCCACTCAGCCCAGTCTCCAGAATACATTGTTCCCATTTTATGTTTCTGCAAACCAACAGATATGTTCACATTTCATGTCATACGTCCCTTTACGAACATTTCTATAACACAGTACGTGTCAGATCATGTTCACATTAACGTAGGTAGGAAGGCTGTGATGACCATGATGTTTTGCTAACCCTGGTTTCAGTGCCTCAAACTTACAACACAATTAGCACAACTTTGCTACAGCGTGAAATCGAACATTTAAACCTTGGTCTTACTCTGCTTTTGGGTGTTTTTGCCTTTCCTTCATTGTGTTATGTAGCATTT
Source organism: Sparus aurata (assembly GCF_900880675.1). Lineage (NCBI taxonomy): Eukaryota > Metazoa > Chordata > Actinopteri > Spariformes > Sparidae > Sparus > Sparus aurata. The sequence continues at coordinate 31,512,471 of NC_044199.1, read as the reverse complement.
TTGTGCATCAAAAAGATCTGCAAAGTGATTTTTAATATGTACGCATTATAAAATATAAGCACTCCCAGCTGCGTTATTTTAGATCACACTACCTTGCTCGGTAGAGGCCCACGCTGCCTCTGATTGGCTACACCCTGCCCATTAAGTAATGCGCATGGGCAGCTCTCACCAAAGATTGAACAGAGGAAAGATGTCTCACTCTGTAGCTAAAACAGAGACTTTAAAATCAAAGTATGTCAATCTATTTTAATAGGACCCCTAGATAAAAGTATGAACCTGCAAATTTGCATAATAAGACCTCCTTAACATGAAGAAATTTAAAGTTTCAGCATAAACGTAAATTGGAAACATTTATTCTGGATTGCTGTGTTTGAGCTACAGTATCTGCAGAAACAAAACATAAAATCTGGGTCAGGCTGTAGTTGTGTGTCAGACACTGATGAAGAGTTTGAAGTCCTGACATTCACTCACATTAAATGTCACAGATTATTGACATTATGACAGCGCAGATGTTTATATTTTTTCTCCCGGCTGTCTTTATTTGTACCGAGCAGACTGTGACGTCTCCATTCATGCGCACTTGTGTGAATAATAAAACTCGATTCTATCTGATTTCTGATCAGACGCTCCGCATGAATACTGAGCAGACAGCAGCGATATGTCACTGCGCTGTCATGTTCAGGGACCAGCGAGGGAGGGGAGGGTCAGCTGAGAAAATAAATGATGCCGTCAAAGATTAATGTGTCCGTGTGCATCTATGTGGATGTGTATCAGTGTGTGTGTGTGTTTACGAGGCGGTAGTCAGACCAGGGGCAGATATCATCAGTTGTGGCCTGAAGTATCTCAAGAGGTGATGAAATATAGAGACACACGAAGGCACAGAAGAAACTCCCTGCAGGAATAATTTCAATGATTGGTGACGGTGGCCGACTGTACACGAGCAGCAATAACCCCAAACCAAAATCCTGCATTTATCTTGATACATATGGCTGCATATGGCTGCAGTGTTTTACTGTCATCTTTTAATATCTTCTCGCCTTTTTTATGTGAATTAAAGTTGGCGCATTATATAAAATCCTGGAGGAGACTGGATATAGTTTTGTTTTAAAACATTTTTTACAATTTAGCGTGTTCTTGTATTTTGTAAGTAACTGTCACTCTCTTTACTACTACTGAGTGGTGGAAAGTAACTAAATACATTCACAAAAGTACTCTACTTCACTCCAAGTTTGAGGTACTTGTACATTACTTAAGTGTTTTCTTAAATACCCTAATTAGAATCAGAAGCAAATATTTAAATAATGACCATGCATCATTAACTATAATCTAATAATATATGTTAATCTGAAATATGTCCTTCTGCCAAATGACATAAAAAGTATTTTTACTTTGTTTTGTCACCTATATATATCCATTTGAATGTAGCCTCGCTTATGCATCAGACAGCAGCGTAGTACAGTGCGTGGCAGGCACAGCTGTTCTCGTGCGTAGGAATACAAACGTTGTGCGGTTAAGAGAATGTAGTGCCAAATTAAAGGGCTGTCTGATGGCAAAGTAAAGCGGCGAAAATGTTCGAAACATAGCGTATATTTTTCACAGATCTACCTTTTTTTAGGTGGTGCTGTTTAGCAGAAACAACGCTCTGCTTCCTGTCGGTGCTGCACAGAGTTTACTAAAAAGAAGGTTTTTGAACTACTCACGTTAGCAGTAGCATCTGCGGCGCGCCGCCGTCATGGCAGACAAAAAGTGTTGATCCCCGAGTGCGACCTGACAGGCAAGAGAGTAATGGTGGACCGCTCCTCAAGCCTTCCTGTTAGGTCACTTTTTGTCTGCCATGACGGCGGCGCTCTGGAGATGCTACTGCTAACGTGAGTTGTCCAAAAACCTTCTTTTTAGTAAACTCTGTGTACACAAACAATGTTCTCAATGCTCGTGTTCATGTGTAGAGACCCTGGTGATACTACGAGCAAAGTTTCATGTTGTGTCGAGCCTTCTTACTGTTTTAGAAATAGAGATTTTGATGCTAGCGTAAAAGTGCCCGCAAGACTCCCATTGAAAATTAGCTTGCCCGAAAACGAAACTACTGTAAATCTTAAAAGTGCCTCTTTCGTCGTAATTATGCTTTTACGCAAAGGTTTGACTCATATTCAATCACAAATAAAGCCTTGGATGCTTTTTGGTAAGAGTTTCACTCTAATGGAGGAATAGTTCCCCCTCTCCATTAAAACAGCAGAACCTCTTCCAGCAAATCCGCGTCAGTTTGCCATAAATGATCAATTCCTTGACGCGTGACGACTGAACTATAACTAACACATCATAATTTGAGTATGAGAATACAAAACAGCGCACCCCATCACATAACCACCCTCGTTGCATCTCCTGCTGTTGCGGAAGAACACAGCGAAGAAGTCAGGAATGAAATCTATCAGCGCAGTCTGCCTCCACTTTATGCTAATGCACAACGCCTGTTATGCTTAACTATACATGCTGCATTTAAATGCACACAGTCGTACACAGACGCACATACTGTGTTAGATCAGACATCAGTATTAATGTCACATTCCTCCCTGAAACATGTGAGCTGGATTAACATGTGCAGTCACACAGCTGGCTGTAACCCATGCTAACTTATGTGTGTGTGTGTGTGTGTGTGTGTACTTGCATGGGCGTGATAAAAAACAGCAGGCGACCTGTCCTGCTGTCTGTGATTAACCACCGGCGACGCGCGCAACTCTACATTCAATCCCAACGAATCAACAGATGTAAATGAGGACGGTTCGAGCGCGATGGCGGCCGCGCGGGACCCTTCAACGCTTCGAGCGGCTCGATGAATCCGTGGCCGCCGTCCAGATGTCTAACTGTGAAATTATGACCTGACTGGACGTTGAAGTGCATGAAAGCCGCTCTCTTCCCACCAGAAGAAGAAGACGAGCAATCCCACTCTCATGCTGTTAGATAGAAGCGATTTGTGGCATTCGCTGTGTTCAGTAGTGATTTCTGCCATGAAGTACTGTAATTTACTTTAACAGTACAAATAGGGTCTCAGCACATAGTCCGGGGCATCTAACCTCCGCTAGCTTAGCTGGATTTCTATTGTGAAGCTAAAAACAGATCAACTCTCCTCCATCAGCTTCCGGGTCGGGGAAGTCCCGACACGACGATTACCGAGTGCGGTTAGAAATGCTCAATTCCGTTCTTTTCCCTGTCCGCTCTCGATAATAACTGTTATAAACTGGCAGGTAAGACACATATGAACTTTGATTGCTTTTCCATGGAGTCATAATCATACATTTTCACCCATGAGCCGCGGAACTCTACTGCACTCGGTAATCGACTCGTCGGGACTTCCCGTCAACAGGAAGCTGCTGCAGAAGAGTGGTAAATTTAGTCAGCTTTTCAGTAGAAATCCAGCTAAGCTAGCGGAGGTTAGATGCCCCGGACTATGTGCTGAGACCCTATTTGTACTGTTGCTGAAGTTTGGTGCTGTTCTGAGCATTATTTGTGGCTTTTTGGTGGCGGTTTATATTTGGATCCATTTACTGCAGTGTATTGTTGTCCTGTGGTCGTTTTTGAGGTTGATAAAACTCCGTAAATTCGCGGTCTGCTAACTTGATCCCTCGAGAGGGAGTCTAACACAGTTTCACGCTTACACCGGAATATCCCTTTAACATGCACAGATTTAGTTTGTTTCGAGCCGAGAGCTTTGCTTACATCGGACTCTCGTGGATCCACATTGTGGTTGGATTGATGGAACTCGAGGTTCTCCAGCAGATGAGCTCTCACGGCGCTCTCATTTTTCTTTTCAACCCGGCACCAAAGCTGCGTTTCTGGTCACAGTCATTACAAGCAAAATTGCCCCCTCCTGGAGGTGAGTATATAACATCCTGAGGACAGAGACAGACCGGCCTCCACAGCTGTGCAGGAGCAGGAAGTTTAATATTCACCCATTTAATGTTTCTCTCTCTCTCTCTGCCCTCTATTATCTTTCTCTTTCGCTCCATCATCACACTCGCTCTCATTTTCTCTGCTCCGGAGTGTATCGCATTCTTCCATTTTAGTATTTCAGTCAGACCGGAGGTGTAGCCAGCAGCCCTCGCTAATAAATAGCCAGCGCTCCCTGTTGAGAGGCTTTGCCCCTTTCTTCTCTGAGCGCTATAAGGAAATCAGGAGCTCTTATTAAGGGAGGGCAATTCTCCACCTCAACAGGAAGTATAGGCTGTCAAATAGCGTTTGCAGCCTGCGGATTAGAGAAAGGAAAGAGAGAGTTTAGAGATCAAAGTAAGCACTGAATGCAGGAGGAAAACTGAGAAGGAGATGGAGGAACGGAGGAGAAACATTTGAGAGAGCGGAGCAGGAGAAAAAAAAAGGGAATAGAGCAGAGAGAGAAGCTAACCATGGCGGCCCGGTGACAGATGGATCGCTTCTTGCTCAACCCAACTCCGACTCGTCACATACAGTATGCAGCGGGCGGATTACAGCCCCGCTAGGAGCGACGTGACAAGCCACCGTCGATTCCTTCCACACTGCAGGTGAATATAAATCATTTGCTCTGGGTCGTTTCAGTCCAAAACTTATGCCTTTTTTCCTTTTTTTCCCTCTGCTTAAATATGCTGACAGAGCAGAGAGACACCGCCGCCGCCGCCGCCGCCGGAGTGACAGGCGAGCCCGACAGTGATCGCCACGAAAAGCGAGAGACATTTTAACAATGCCGGTGTGGCATCGGCGACGGCAGATACACGGCACCCATCCACAGTGACAGCTGTAACATCCATCCCAGCCTGCACCGAGTGACGAGCTGTCAGCCCAAATAACACGAGACAAAAACAACAGTGTAGGTGCAGTTCTGAAGGCTCCGCAAGGAGTTTGGAAGATTACAGACTGTGGATTAACGGGTTGAAATCATAAATAAGTCAAGACTTGTTGGACATCTGAGCATGAAGATGAAGAAGATGAAGAAGACGAAGAAGCCTCATCTCGTCTCGTCGTCATCAGCTTCGATCTCCACAGGCCGCCGTGTGAAGCTGCGCTGGGGAGGCTGAGTTATCCAACGTCCAGGTCACCAGTCTGACCCCAGATCTGCGCAGGACACATCGAGCTTCTCCTGCTCAGACTCCGCCTCGTGCATTAGTCTCTGCTCAGACTTCCCCACTGAGCTCATGTTCTTGAGCTTTTTCTGCATCAACGTACAAAAAACACTCTGCCAAAGTTTAGAAATCCTCCTGACTGTCTGCGCGTCTGACAGCTGAAACACAGGAGGGTTACTGACACACATTTTAAGCTGAGATCTGAGATTTGCATCCTTGTTCTCGTACAAAGACGCCGTTGTTCGCCGTTGCTTTGTATCTGAACAACATGCATCTTTTTTTCTTCCACCTTGTGTGTTACAAACACACTCGATTCAGTGGTTTAAATACCGATCCGGTCTTTAAGTCAGCTCTGCTCTCTCGTCTCTGTTAAAAGTTCGACACAGATTTTATTCCGTGACATAAAACAATCCTGAAAGGAGCCGCGCCGTATGCATTTTTAAATGTGTCTGAATTATTTATCTTTAATGTAAAATATATTCTTAGAAGGCCGGAATATGAAGCTCGCCAAGTCAGCCAAAACTTTTCATTTAAATTATTCCAATCTCTCTCTCACACACACACACACACACACACACACACACGCACGCCGTCATCATCATCATCATCATCATCATCATCGTCGTCGCCACAGTTCAGAAATATGAGCTGAGCGGTGGTAATCAGTCAGCTCCCCGGGACAAAGATGATTAAAGTGACTGCACGAGGACATCATCTGATTATTTCCACACCGTCATCATGAAACACAGAAGAGAGAAAAAAGACAGCGAGTTACGTACGAGCTCAATCATCTTCTTCACGCCGCAGAAAAATGTGTCCTGATTGAGATTTTTTTTTTTCTACCGGCGTGTCGGAGAGCCAACACCTTTTCAAATTAAGTTTCATTTCACACATGTGGATGTGAGGGAAAAGGCCGACCGGCAGCACCGCTCTGACACTCCGAGTATTAAATCTATGACGAGTCAATCAGTAACACGCTGGTGGCTCCGCTGCAGGGACGCCGACGACAGTCTGTCAGTCGATCGGTTCACGACTAATCATCTCGACCGTTGGATGGATTGGAATTAGATTCACGGTGCCGGAGGAGGACCTGAAGTCACTTTTTTTTTTACATTTATTGGCATCATCAAGTCAAAAAATTGTAATTTGTTCAACGCCTGAAAGACTAATGACATTCTCATCAGCCTCAGCTCTAATTTGTGTTGAGCACTAATAAGCTAATGTCAGCACGCTAACACAAAGATAGGAACACATTAGATGTTACCTGAGAAAATCAGCATGTTAGCATACTGGTGTTAGCATTTAGATCAAGTGGAGCCTTACAGAGGTGCTAACGCGGCTGCATGTGATGGAAAGAAGTATAAATGATTTGCTAATTTTGGGGAAAAAAATCCACATATTTTATAAAACGTTTTATTCTCTTTTACTTGTCTGTATGTGATTTCTGCCAGCAGAAGTCTCACAATCAAAACAAAACAAAAGACCTAGCCAGTGAAGGATCATGGGAGTTGTTGTCCTCATGGTTACGTCTACGTGACTCAGGCGGAAACGTGGTTACGTCCTTCAACTTTTATTCTCGTTTTGTCGCATTCCCCGACTTCCTGACTCTCTCACTGACTCTCTACTGGAAGACATCAAACAATAAAAATAATTAAGCTTAAATTATCGTCCACTACAGTCACATGAGAGGTCGTCAAGGTTCCTGTTGTATTTCCGTCCCTCTCAGGTCTTAGTGGCAGTAATGTTAATGATATTGCAGAAGCTGTAATAAAAATCCTCCTCGCTCTCTCAGGACAAACAGACGAAGAGACAAACTGACGCACAGCCATTCAACACGCAGCGCCGACACATCAGGGAGACGGACAGACGGACGTTTGGACGCTGCAGAACTCACCGTGGATAATGTGCTTTAATCTTCAACAAAGATCGTAAGAGATAAGTTTAAGAGCCTGGACCTTGATGTCAGCCTGCCTGTCTGTCTGCCCGTCCTTCTGTCTCTGAGTGTTTGAAGCCTCGCAGCCTGCGGGGCGGCAGTAATGAAGTCCTGAGCCTCTAATTGGAAAGAATGATAGTGAGCAGGACGTTTGATATTCCTCTGCAAATAGGCCTGCCGGGGACGTCGGCTGGAGGAGTGTAGGGCCAAGCTGATTAGCATGGCGGCGTGTGTGTGTGTGTGTGTGTGTGTTTGTGTGCTATAAGTCCTTCCAGTTCATTCATTTGCACTTTGCGCATCTTGAAAATACAACACGCTGGAAACTGTTTGAGAACGCTCACAGCAGACACGTTTGATGAGTCTGAAAGCAGCTGAGGACGATTTAAATGTCTCCTTTCATCTGTCCTGTTTCACTACGAGCAGCACTTTGCAGAAGGAGAGTCGGGGTGTGATGGAACATTTCAACTGAGCGGGTGAAGGCTGATATTTCATTTGAGATTTGAGATTTTTTCCGTGTGGTGTAGACAGCATGGCCAAAAGTATGTGGACGACGCCTTCACTTTTGTTGCAGCGTACAGCGACGTCCTGACGAGGCCTCCGTGAACATAACCACATTCATAATCATTCATTCAGTGTGGAAGAACCCGACTGGCGTGCACAGACCTCCATCCACCCCCATCCATCCAACACCTTATTGGATCCACCACGACCAGCTGCCAGCTGGACACGTCATCGCCCAGCCAGTCCTGCATATAGCCCATAATAATGCAACGTAAACACTAAGGGCGTTTTCACACCTATAGTTCGTTTTCTCTGGTCCAAATCAGGGACCGACTTGTTACAATGTCGCGTATTGCCTCGAGTTTGGTTTGTGTTCACACGGCAGCATTTACAAGCGGACCAAAATGTGTGATGTGCGAGGAAACTGCTCTCTAATTGGTCCGAATTTCGAAAACAACGCAGCAATTCAGCTAAATTTAGACAGGAAGTCAAGCACCGAAACAACATTTTTCAAAATAAAACACAAAAGAGAGACCAACACAAGCTCTTCTATTAATCCTTTGGTCGCGAACACTTCCTGCTGTTGTTTTTTACAACACCGACTTATAACTGCGGTCGCGAGTGATCATGTGATTATTGCGGGAACTCCTCGGCCTCGCGACGCCAGCTGTCTGCCGTACTGCGCCTAACTCAAAACACAATCGATTGGGGGTTGCCGGACGGCGGAGCAAAACCGGATCGGGGCGTAACGCAGCAGACACGTATCCAGTAGAAATTCGGGGTTAAGCACTGATGCTTCCTGCAGTTGGGTTGGATCGAGTTTGGATCATGTTCTCACCACAAACGAACCGTACCAGTTTGTTTGGAAACCGGAACGAGACCACCTCTTCCACAAGGTCTCGGTCCGGTTGTTTTGATCTGACCTGAGTGCGATTGATGTGTTCACACCTTCCCAAACGAGCTGTACCAAGGAGGTAAACGCTTCAGGGTTCGATTCAACCGAACTAAACAAGGCAGGTGTGAAAACACCCAAACCTGTTTCTGTTTCCACCACATCCAGCGCTCTCTAAACGTCTCAATCAGTGGTCTGCAGGGTTTTAACTCAGCCTTTTGGTATCGGTTGTGTTCGGTGTTGTGGGTCAGAAACCAAAAGTCATTGATAAGATCACGTACGTAATGTGAAGCTTCTCATGTAACGTAGGTTTACCTGTAAGGCAGATTAAAGAAGCGTTGGGACGATCAACATATTCAGTGGTTCAGTAGCGAGTGAGGATGTGTTGACTTGGAAAAATGCAAACACACTGGAAACACATGTACTATTAAATATCAAGTGTCAACATACTTTGTTCACATACTTCTGACCGTGTAATGAACACAGTTGTCCATGTCTGTTTCTCATGATTGGAACAAACTCCTGATCTTCATCAATATCTGCTGAACATGCTGTTTTCTACACGTGTGACTTTTATTTTTTACCGACACGAGAGTCAATCAAATCACACAGCAGACAGCAAACGAAGGAATACGACACATCTGATAATGTGCTGTGATATTCATGAACATTAATGACTTTAATCAACCTTTAAATTGTTTGTTTACGCATCACTGAGGTCGTCAAATTGCATAAAACAGGTACTTGGTTTAGTTTTTTTAACAAAGCTGTGCTCTGGGGATAAAAAGATGAAGGGAGGCTGCGAAGTCTGACTTTGAAATAGTGTAATTGGAGGTGTGTGCAATTCTCAAAGGTATACTTTCCACCCCATGTTATAATTAAGCATTATATTTTAATGTTATAGCCCATTAAGTACGACTTGGTCTATACTTTCCATCACTGCTGACCAATTTCCAAAAGCAAACTGAGCTTTAGATTAATTACCTAGCTCTTAGGCAGCCACTGCTTTTCCATTTATTTCACCACGGAATGAAAATCAACGCAGAGATTTGGATAATTAAAACCATCCATACTGAACATTTTTGCACTTTTAACTCGTGGTTCACGTCGACGTGACGTAGCTGCCTGGAAAAAACGGGACGTAAACGCACAAACGTTGTCCATCGTGCGTCTCTGACAGAGTCGACTAACACCTCTCCAACACCGAGATGGATTTTTTTTCAGGCTCGTGTGGTTAAATGTGACTGTACGCGTATAAAATTGATTCTTTCATCAAGACACAAGACGCAGGAAATGAGAAGAGTAACGACGTCGTGACCGACTCCATCATCTGTGCCTCACAGGTCACCTACGACTGTATTCATCAAGTTACGTTCAAAGCCGTTAACGACCACAGAGGAGGAGGAGGAACCTGTCTGACGGCTCCCAGCATCTCCTTTCATGTGCTCCTTTAACTGCGCTGCAATCAGTCCTCATCTGCTGCTCAGTCGATGAGCCGATCGATACGGCACCACCTGCATTTACACACCGCCGGGCTGCCTCCGCCGCTCGCTCTGTTCTCCGCCCGTCCTCTCATCAGCATCCTCCCTCTCTCCCTCCCTCTCTCTCTCTCTATTTGCCTCGTAAACATGTGCAAACAGACTTCACGAGGGATCGATAAAACCCATCCCGGGGTTTTTATTTCGGCTTCCTCCGGCCAAAATATTACGCCGCCTCCTCTGAAAATTATTTCATCAGTCGTTTTTTTTTCCGAAACGTGACCTCGGTGATCGTCTTCTTCCTCCTTCACGGGTTCACTCTCTCTACCTGGTTTAGTTCCTTTCTTTCCCTCCGCCCCGTCATTTCTGTCATCACTTCATTTATCTCACTCCTCCGTATCCTCGCTTCCCTCGTTTTCCCTCTCCACACTTCTGTTTCCTTCTGCCTCACCTCCTCCACTCGTCTTCTCCCATTTGTTCCGTCCCCCCGTCATTTTCTGCCTCATCTCCTTCACTTCATTTCAACACTTCTCCTTTTCCTCTCACCTCCCTCATTTCCATGCGTTCGTGTTTCCCTCTAAAACAACTTCCTCCTCGCTCTTTCTTTGGTTTCATTCCCTTCCTGCTTCCTCTAAGCGTTCCTTTTTTATTCCTTCATCTACGTATCCTCTGTCCCACCTTTTCCTTCATCCCTTCCTTTCCTTCATCCCTCCTTTCCTCACCCTTCACTCCTCACTCTTTCATATCCATTTCACCTCCTCCACTCATCTTCCCGTATATGTTCCTTCCCTCTGTCTTTTTCTGCCTCATCTCCTTTCCTAACTGTCCACACCTTTCTTCTCACCTCCCTCAGCTTCCCCCTCACTCTTTTCTTCCTTTTCTGCACGTTTCCTGTCTGCTTCCTCTTTTTTTCTCCCCTTCCTTTCATGGTTCCTTCACTACCTCGATCACTTTGCAGGACCACATTCTCCATCTTCTATTTTTAACCCTCTGTCCCATCTCCTCATTCATCCACAGCTCCCTCTGTTTCCTCACCCCACTCTCCATGGACTCCTTGCTTCCCTCATGTTCCTTCTCCACTCATCTGTTTCCTTCTGCCTCGCTTCCTCTTCCCTGTTATGTTCCTTCCCTATATGATTTTATGCTTCATCTCCTTTCCTTCCTCTCAACCTTCCCTTTCTCATTTTCATCCAAGCTGCACACTCCCTTTTCTTCCCCTCTTCCTTCCTTTCATGGCTCCTTCCTTACTTCCCTCACTCTCCACTACCATTTTCTCATTCCTTCATTGTCTTCTCCTTTCCCATCTTATCTTTTTCCTCATCCCTCACTCTGCATGTGCTTCTCTGCTTCCTTCCCTCCTTGACTTCCTTGTTTTCTTCCTCCACTCTTCACTTTTCCCTGTTCTTACATCCTTCATTCCCTTCCCTTTCTGCATCTTTCTCCATCTCTCTTCCATGTTCCCTTTCTTCTTCTTAGTGCCTCCTCTCCTCCTCTCCTCCCCCTCCTTCCCTCTGCCTCATTTTCCCCCCTCTCGGATCTCTCCCCTTCTCCCTGCGTTCGTTCTCGTCCCTCCCCCAGTTTTTCCTCGTCCGCGGCCGAGATCAATCAGGAACTTATGAAGCGTGCAGCGGGATAAATCAGCGGTGTTCGGAGGCCTCATGAAGATTCACTTAATGGTATTTCATGTCAGCGGGCAAGTGGCACTGATAAGGAACATCAGCATCGGAGAGCGAGTGAGTGAGGCTGAGGAGGAGGAGGAGGAGGAGGAGGAGGAAGAAGACGTGGCGGATAAAGAAAATCGCCCAGAGTGGGGAGAGTAAATAACACAGAGCAAAATTGGAAAAAGAAAGATTAACAGTCTTTACGAACCCCAAACGATGGGATTCATGCTCGGGCCGTTTCAGACCATCTGCCACTGAGAAGTTATTTTGTTTATTCACACCAGAGCCATTGGTGGCAGAGAATTATGGGTATTATGGAGAAAATAGGGTATTATAAAGCTTTCGCGGAGGTATCACAGAGCCGAGGGCGAAGAAAACACGCTGCCGAGCTTTTTACACGAGTTTAACCTTCGTCGGCGGCTCTCGCACACACGTGTGTACGTACAGTGATGCTGGCCAAGGTGAGACACCGCTGCTTCAGAGAGCGAGATACCGCAGTGTGCTCCTGCTGCACAGATTAGACTGTTAGACGGGCTAATTTATAGCTGACAAGGTCTCGGGGCATACATGGCTGTGGAAGTTCATAAAAAGCCTGTAAAACTAAAAATTGAAGGAGGGGAAGGATGCTGATGATAATGTTTGCACATCACCCGGGTGAGATTGATGGAACTGTCCCCCGCGGGCCACCGTAGGTAATTCATGGGTGTCTGAGAAATGAGAGTGAGGAAAAAAAAGTGGAGGGCCATTTGATCGGAGAGCACGAAGCCCGAAGCGGGAGACGATCTCGGCAGACGACTATATATTCCTTAAAAATGAATAGAGAAGAATATGACAGCCAGGCGTGCCGCGTCAGCAGAAAACAGGACGAGGGATGTACAGTACGTCTGTGGTTATTATTATTGAGTTACTGATCTGGTTCTGGTTCTTGGTCTCAGCGCAGGAGTTGCTCTCCAGGCTGTCAGTGAGGTGATGTGTCTGCCGAGCTGCTGGAGGAGGTGACGGCAGCAGTTTAAACCTCTGTGGAGCCTCTGATGTATTTTCTATTAGGTCTTTAACCCAACCAACCATCTGCTCCAAAAACTCTCCTCTGGGAGGCCACGCCGGGCCATTACGACCAGAACCACCCACAGCCAGCTGCACAGCCTCGTCACAAGAGCTGGCAGGCACGCACACGTGTACAGTACATTTACACACGGATTATAATCTTTCACATGCAACATATCACCTTTTCTGACCTCACAACTGTTACTGTAACCCGTCAAAGTCGTGTCAAACCATCATGACCCTTCATTCCTGAACAGAAACGAGACCTCAGCATTCATTTCAGCTTCATACAGGAAGGAAAATAAGGTCTGAGGTTATTAAGTTCTCTGATGTGTTACTGCATATTTACTCTGTGCCACAAGAGTTCAACAAGGACAATATTTTGATCGCTTTGTCAGGTCAGAGTGTTTGGAAGATGGAGACCACACCCATGTGTATACATCAATGATGGCGGCCGCGGTTAACTGTCCAAACCATCCAGTGTGCTACAGTAAATAATCAGAATATCCAAAACCAATTTAAACTTCAATAAAAAGTAACAAGAAAGTGTAAATCCCACATGATATCAAAAAGAGTTATCAGAGTTATCAACAAGGGACCCAAGCAGAAGACACACAGAGGCAGGAAAGTTTTAAAAAAACTTAATAACAAAGCCAAATATAAAATATGAAATGCAAACAGCAATGAATGAACCAGTGAAGAGTGACGTAGAAACGCAAACTTAAGTACACAGCAAGGTACGAACAAATGAAACACAGGCATACACTGAAAAAGGACGGGGACAAAGACAACGACAGGAAGAGGAAAGTAACACATGACTCAATCTACAAAATAAAACAGGAATTGACTAAACAACAATCCAAACCATGACAGATGCAAATCAACAGAGACAACAGCGCTGTTTTAACGAAGCTGTCTGATTTATAGAGACACAACATTATGTGTCACATTTCATCAAAGCCGGATTTCTCTTCCAGGAAGTAAACGCACCATTTAAATTACGATTGTGTCTGAACGTTCACATCCGTCTGACGAGATGAAAAGACTGCAAGCCAACGTCAAATGTCAGGCAGCGCGTTAGTCTATGATTAACAGGACTGTCGGCTAAATGAAATGAAATGTGCTGAGCAAGTTTATGACTAAATATCAACCACAAACTGTTACTGCAGGAGAGCTTTTGTCTCAAAACATTGGTGTCTTGTGATGTTTTATTTTTATATTTACGTGAACGTCTCCTGGAATGATGAGTCGGTCGGTGGACTAATGAAATAAAAGGACATCAACAAGTTTTATTCCTCATTAGTCCCAGCTTGTCTCTGTTGTAACATTAAAAATTAATGTTTATTGGATTTGTTGATGCAAAAAAAAACCACTTAAAGTTCATATAGTTATATTCTTGAACGTTTCACAGGTCAAGCAATGACAGAACAGAGGTGTTTCCCTCTGACCCCCAATTTCCACTGGATACGTCTCCGCTGCGTTGCGTCTCCGCCACGCCAGCGGAGCAGATACGTTTCACTTTAGTCAATGTGTCAATCTCCACCAGGTCCGCTGCGCTGCGTATCTGCTCCGTCCCAGCTCCGGCAGTCCGGAGCCCTCCGGCACAGATACGCAGGACTCCTATATCTGCCGGATGCTGGAGCACGACGCAGCAATTCAGCTGAATTTAGCACCGAGCGGACAGGAAGTCAAGCGCTAAAATAACAAACAGCATCCGGTTACCTTTCAAAATAAAACACTCCGTGTTGACACCAGCACACAAATCTCAAAAAACAGACAAACACAAGCTCTTCTGCCGATCCCTCGGTCGGGAACACTTCGTGTTATTGTTCTTAATAACACAGACCTATAACTGCGGTCGTGAGTGATCATGTGATTATCGCGGGAACTCCTCTGCTTCGTGAGCCAGCTGTCTACCGTACTGCGCCGCAGCAGACTCAAACCGCAACCGGTGGGGATTGCCGGAGGGCGGATGGCGGAACAAAACCGGATCAGAGCTGCAACGCAGCGGACACGTATCCAGTGGAAATTTGGGGTGAGGGACATTTCTACCACTTCCCATTTCTCTGCAACACATCAGAATCAGTAGAATTTGTCCCAGCTGTTCCTGAACGCACCACAAAGAGTTGATTGTTGGGTTGGTAAAGCGTCCCGAGCGACAAAGTGAGAAAATCAGAAACTCTCTGCAGATATGAGACACTAACACGCCTTTTCTCCACGTTCCAGTCTCCCTCTCTGTCTGTTTACGTCTTCTTACGTTCTTGTTTCACCTCGCTTCGTCTGCCGCGCATGGCGTGCACCGATCCCCTCAAATGCATCAAACTAAAGTAACAGCCTGTTTTTAAAAATGTGAGGAGGAGAATTCGGAAAGACTCTGTAACTTCCCACCTCTGATCTAAAAAAACTGTTAGTTGCTGCCTTTTTAACAAATCAAATAAGGGAAGCCGACGATGTGTTGAATGGCAGGGCCGTCTTATTAACAGCAGACGATGCTCCAACAATGAGCCTTTCTGCAGATTGACAATGCACAAAAACCTGAAAGGAGCACTTCTGATCTTCAGTCAGTTACTTACAGCCAATTTACAAATGGGACTTACCTATTTTTTTCCTACAAGTAATAACATCTTTATTCAACAGACTCTCTGTGACTCACCGGGAGAGTAAAAGCAATTATAGCAATTTATGATCATGTAAAAGATGTTTTTTTTCCCCCCTTTGTTGCTGCTTTTTATTAAATACAATGGCTGCTATTAGGTACAAGCCAGAGTCGAGAGCAAAGTGTCACCTCGTGCTCTGAAATAACAAACCACCTGCACATCGCTGCTGAAAATGCTCCAGGTGGCCCGATGGAGGGAAATTGGTGCAATCCATCTTCATTAAGTGTCATCCATTAACAGACAACATTAAATACATTTGTATTTGAGGAGGTTTGGAGCTTCAGGTCCTGGTTTGGATCTGTCGCTCATCCAGCAGTCCGTCCCTCAATTCAGTCCCCTCGACTTCCTGCTCTTTCATCCTCCACTTCCCCTCCTTGTCACATCTCCAGCACTACCTCTTTCCTTCCTTCCTTCCATCCATCGTCTCATCTTCCACTCCCACAATCCTCAAATCTTTCTTCTCTTTCATTTCTCTTCTCAGGCCCTCAGCATCACATCAGTCTCTCCTACGTTTCTATGCTCTTTTGCCTTCCTTTCTCCATCTGTGGAGTAACTTCTTGTTAATAACCAATTAAACCCAGGGAGGAGGAGGAGGAGGAGGATGAAGGTACATGTCGGACTTGATGTACAGCTGACGAGGGTCAGGGGCTGGATGCCACCCGGGGGTGGAGGAGGGGGGGGGGGCTTCAGCTTTAGTCTCGCAACAGGACAGTGAGATTGCACATTATCATGAAATATATTTAGCTCTCCTCCGTCTTATTACGGCGGGTCAAAGAGAGCTGGAGGAGAATCTGGGCAGAAGAGAGCAAAAACGAGCCACGGGACACATTTAACAAGAGGGAGGACGGCAGCCTGCAGCGCCAACAGACAATTAAAATCGGACTTTCTCGACAGAGAAGTCGACTTCACACCACAGTCAGAGACGATTCATTTCTAAATGAAGACACTGAAAATGTGAGATGTGAGATAAATGATCACATTTACATTCTGTGCTGCAGGGAACAGCACAGCTGATGTCTACCTTCTTGAATTAAAAGGGTTTGATGACGATGTATCAGCTGATCAGCGCAGGATGACATGTTGGCATTAGCGTTTCCCACAAAGCAGATACGTCAGCGGGTGGAGGGGATGTCGGTGGAGATGCAGGCGACAAGGTTTCAAATCCGGTGGCTGCAGTTCACGTCTGCATTCCCCCATTTCTGTGTCAAACCTCTGGATGTTTTTCAAGGAGACTTCAGGAGAATCCCCAGCTGTGTTTCTGGAGACAATAACCAGATATTTTTTGACGGGAAGTCGGGACATTTCCAGCCCTGATATTAGAGGATGAGACACTGTTAAAATGACGCCCAGCCGCTCTTTTGAACTACAAATCCTCATAAATGCGGCAAGTTTGTCCGCTAACTTCCTCGAACTCCTCGGCCAAACCACCCGACCTTTAGTCTCGTAATCTGGTGTCTTGCAGTCTTATAGTTTGCAAATCACACACGTGAATGAGGCAGTTCAAGCTGTGTGTGCGCTGATTTGCAGAAAAAGTAAAGCAAGGATTTATTACGATATACACAATACAAATACCGGACAAGCTTGTGAGGTGAACTTGGCTTTTGGTCGAGTTCGGCATTTTTGTTCACCGATACTGAACATATTTGTAAGTTGGGTACTTTCATTGTCTGGTTTCAGGGGTCCAGCACACAATTTGTTTAAAAAATCATTAATTTTCCTCAGTCAGAGTTATGGTTATACCTTTGTAAGTCAGGTGTTTAGGTATTAAATGAATAAGTGAATAAACACAGGTTACCTTGATGTTTTTTATTGAATGCTTGATTCAGAGAGAAACAAAAAAAAAACCTCGTGTGACTCTGCAAACTCGTATCCAGTCTGAATTTACCCTCATCTAAATTGTAAATCCTGACTGTTTATCCCTCCCATTCAATCAGAGCCTGTTATAATGGTAATGAGAGAGCCATATGGCAGACACAAACACAAATGAGGGCAGCGCTCGGGCACACGGCAAGCGGCGGAGTATTTACACGACAACAAAGAGAAATATCCATCCTGACGATTAGAACAGGACGTGTAGGTGGGACGACTCGTGTTTGTCGTGTTCGTGTTTGCCTTCCTGTGTGCGCATTAATCAGCCACTCTGCAGCTGTTGGAGGCAAAGTGAAGGTGAAGGGGGGGGAAAACGTCAGGGCGGCAATCAGGAGCGTCTCTGAAAGTCAGGGCCGCGACCCAACGTGATTGTTGTGATTTGAACTTCAAGATTAGAATTGTAATTTTTTTTTTTAATACGGTCTTTAAAAATGTGCTCAAAAAATGTGTTTCCACTGTTGGAGTTGTGCCTTATTCTGCTTCTTAAACTCCGATCAGAAAGGTCAGACAACACAGAGTAAACAGAGCCAGTAACCACGACATCACAGAGTACTGGGAAAAATACAGATGTTGGGAAAAGCCCAGATGTGTCGGTGACTGATGCTCAATGCTGTCACGTACACTTGACTTATAAAAGATAGTAGATGGAAACAGACACTAGAGACTCAATGACTTCCTGACTGGACATTTTGAAGACCGCCAACGCATTCAAACTTGGATGTATAAAGAAAAAGTCCTCGTTCTAAAGAAGAGGCCTCATTTATTCATATGAACTGACTGCATGTGACAAATATGACGTTTGGAAGTCCTCCGTCCGACTTCCTCTGGTCAAGATGGCCGACTTCCTGTTGGCTTCTCTCACACATGAGTACCATTAATCAATTTAATTACATATTTTCTCAACTTTCTGAATGTGATCTTCCTGATGGATCAATTTTCTTTGACTGTGTTTGAGAAAAAGGTTTGATAGACGACTTGATAATAGTAATGCACAGCGTGGCTATTCTGCAGAAGCTACCTCACAGTTCAGAGGCCTCATTTATACAAATGTTCTTAGACTCATACCTAAACTTTGTCTTAATTTCCGAAGGCGTGCTTACATTTATAAGACGCTGGGCAGTAAAGCCTTTCTCCTGCTGGTTATGAGAAATCCATCTGTAACTCTGTGATTTCCTCTTACATGAGCCAGCACACATTTAGGTTTTAGTCACGGAGAGCCATGGACCAAGAGAGAAATCCAAAGCTTTTGAAAGATGAGATCACAGTGATGTTAGAGAAGATTGAAGCAGGACAACATGTATTATTCAGTTACCAACAGCTGAAACTGATTCTACATCACCTGCAGGAGAATCACTTACATCAAGTCTAGACTTTGATTCCAGATAAGATCATTTCCAGGGTTTATGAATAACAACTCGTACGTGGTTTTTCTGCTCGAGTCAAATCAAAATCGACCCCAGAGAGTAGCCAGCGCTGTTCCTGGAGGCTTGGATGAAGGCCTGAAAACTGAGCGCCAAGCAAAACGTCATCTCTGGACTGTTTGTGGGAACCGTTGACCGATCGCAACCTTCTGATCGAAGCAAATGTTTTACTGAAGCTTTGTCAACTCACAGGGGCCGGTCTTTGTTTTGATTTTCTTACGATGCTGTAAGAAAAAAAGCATCTGCATTTATGTTTCGAAAGAAAGGATGTTCAGACGAGTTGGTTTCACACGGACTCTGCTCCCACACCTTCCTCTTCCTCTTCCCCACACGAGCAGATCTCAGACGACTGTGAAAGTCACCTCGGAGTAAAGTCAGTCATCGGTGACGGAGCGGCACCACGGCTGTCGGTTATGCTTCCATGCTAGATGTTATGACTGCATTAGCGCTAACTGCGCTCGCCTCCTCTCTCACACAGATGGCCCATTACGTGTTGGAGGGATAACGACAGAGAGCGCATTACGCTCCTGTACCGCCTATAGGACGCAGGCAGCCTGCCTCTAACGTATAACTGCCTTTGGAAAAACAAACAGTGCCGGCGCTCTCGAACGCACCCCTGCTCGCCGGGGACGGTGCCAGCTGCAGACACCCGGAGCAGAGGGGAAGGAGAGAGCGCCTTCCCTCCGCCGCGCTTACAATCTAATCTGGCTTGATGACCGCTGGCGCCTGGATTTATGTCAGCCATGAAACAAGGCTGCGGGAGACGTCCTCGAACCCCACGGCCAGCCAGGTGTGAGGGACACACACACACACACACACACACACACACACCTGCCAGCAAACATACATGGAGGAGCTATTTTTCTCTCTAGGGTTCTAAAGACAGGTGAGCGCCCTCCCGGTGAACTGAGTGCGTCACCTCAGATACTTCACACCGCCGTGGAGCTCCTCATGGGCTCCCAGAGACCAAACCTGGAGCTGACGTTGGTCCTTGAAACAGACAAAACACTCATGTGTCTTTGATTTTACATTCATTCTCGGGACGTTGCTCTTTATCAACCACAAACTGAGAGCGTATCATGATGTTTGTGTGTTGTGGTCTAATCCGTCCTGCTCTGATCTCCTTCGGTCCCTCGGTTTAGAAAATGATTCATTAATGCACGCTGCGTTCGAACTAGGTTTTCCACAGGTGCGTCATTTTGTGCCTCTACTCCAAAACTACAAAATATCTAGCAAGAGAAAAGAGAAGTTCAGTATGGACTTTCCCTCCAACATGATATTCAGGAGTGTTGAAGTATTTTGGTTTTGTCTCCAAAATATCTGTTAGCATCAGATGCTCCTCTTTGTTTAGGTTTGAAACAAACCCTGCACAACAGTCGCTCATCCAGAACCTGAATGTGACCTGATTCAAACGGCTGAACGTTTCCTCAGGATTCTAAAAAGTTGAGTCTTTATCTTCAGCTCACTGTGCGTCTCCGCCTCCAGAGTCACAGCTAACTTTTCCTTCCTCTTCCTCTTCGTTTTGTTATGAACACATCCAGATATCTTCCAACGCGGCTGCTCGTCTTCAGCACTGATGAATAATGAACGGGCGTTTTTTTTTTGATCGTCTCCACTTATCATTTAATTTGAATGTCTTCCTTTAAAGCTGCAAACTCAGCGGAGCGGAGCTTTGATATTTTACAGTAGATTAGTTCGTATGTGTGTTTACGTACAATAAATCTTCCCATCTTCTGTATTTAAATTTTCATGGCTGTTTTGAGCGGAGGTCCGTTTTATGATCCTCTCTCGACACGTCTCATGTCTTTTCATTATTTAGATTTTATGCAATCTTACGTCAAAGAGTTAAAAAATAACCATGAAACTTTGGGATTTGACCCGTTCAAAGTGAAAAGTCTTCGACACGCATCTCCAAACCCTCGTGGATCACGACTACATTTTTACAAGTGTCCTCTCAGTTTCTCCCTCATCGTCTCGGTCGAGCCTGAAACCCACTGAGACGAGCTGTTGTGTCGCACACAAACACACACACACACAGGTCAGTTGTAGCTGCACTCGCTGGGGTTTTAATGGATTCTTCATCATCTCCTTAACATGGTCAGCTGACAGGAATCCAATGGCCGCTCGCACACCAGCACACTCCCCACTCACTCCGGATAAAACCGCCAAACATACGGCTGCCTCCGTCTCGCCTTGAATAAATTCTCCGCTGTGACGTCCGTCCCCCCCCCCCCACGCAGTAACTCTCAAGTGTCTTTTATGGTCTTATTACGTCTTAACGGCGTCCACTCTGAGGGGAAGGAGAGCCGGGTATAAAAGTGCGCGGGCTGAAGCTGTCAGGGCGGATATACGAGCGCGTCTGCGAGAGGTTTTCGATGGCACATAAAGATGAAGATCATGCAGGTAGTTTCACGTGAAGATGGATATTTTCTCAGGTGCTGAACTGTTCGTGGAGGGTTTACTACGGACCAATGTGTTTCCGTGTCGCACTCGAACAGTTAAGACACCTTGTGGCTGCACCGTCCTCCTGCGATATGACGCTGTAACGTTGCCAAAGACACCACATATATATATATATTTTTGTCAGTAAGTGCAGCTAAAAATAGGACTTTACTGCGATGGAAAAAATCAGGAGGAAACTTTGATCAGTTCCGGCACACGGGAGGATTTCATTGCATAAACTTTCTAAAAATACGTCCCCGCAGCGACTGAAGTTTGAAACTCGCAGCCCCTGAGCTGCCACTCACAACTTCTTATGGATCCCCGAGTCATAAGAAACCTTTCTGAGCATTGAAAATCAAATATTAGACGGATGTTTTACGGGGCTTCCTGGAGCTGTTATCATTTTTTTTTTTTTTTTAAACCCACTCACAGTGAAAGTGTATGCAAATCACAAGCCATCCCCGTGATTACAAGTTAATTTATAGGAATATTTTTTAGATTCATAGTCGGGTTTTATTCCTCACACTCACACCGAGGTTGGTTTATTTGATGGATTTCACTTCTGCTACCCCGAAACCATCAAGCGTTTAAATCACATGTACATTTTCAGTGTGATGTCACACTGAATACAGAGTTTAAAGTCAGTGTGAATGAATGTAATAACTTATAACGTATGCAGCTATCGCATGCAAAGTTCCTTTTCAAGTGTAAAAACACATTTCCTTGGTTATTCTGTCTCCTGGAAAAGGATAAGTCACACGTCTCGTTATTTAATTCATACACAGTGACTCAACGTGATAGAAAACCTTCATTAAACGTGACACTTTTTACATCAAACATTACAAATGAACAAGTAATTAAAACTTAGTGTGTTTTAGTCTAACCGTTTCAGTTTGTGTCTTCTTGTAGCCAACACACGTTGCAAAAGCAGATTTCTGAAAGTTATGAAGTCGTCAACAGTAATTTCTCATGAATTAAGAGGAATTTAGCCTTTTCTTTGTTTGTCCGACAGCCGAGTAAAGCTGAAGCAGTGAATGCATCATCACATTAGCGCCCTCCCAGCAGGACGTCGTGTCAGAGCACTGATTACAGTTTGTAATCTAACTAATGTCTTTCATAAAGTCTGCAGATCAGACAGAAGTTGTTTCAGCAAACAGCCCCCAGCGCAAGACATTTAGCTTCGCCTCGACATTACTAACAACTGAATAAACACGCCGTATGTCCCAGTGACTCTGTGACTTCAATACCCTGCAATGACGCTCACAGGTGGAACTTCCTCTCAGGAATATTAGAACTTTTTCGGGACACAGCTAAATGTGCAAAATCTGTCATCTTCTGCTTTTTATTTGATGGTTTAAATAGACGACTACATTATCTACATCTGTACTCAGAATGGGTCATTAAACCAGGAGAGGAGAGGAAGGTGCTTAAAGGTGCTATTTGTAAGAAAAGTAGATTTTTTTAAGTCTCACTCCGAACACATAATCCCTGATTGTTGGGCGTGAGACATTTTATTTATCGGCACTGGATGCTCATTTTTTAAATACAAATACAGTGTTTTTGAAATACCTGTAAGTAAGAGGTAGAATATTATCACTACTAAACAATAAATGACCCAAACTGTGGTTAGGAACGGTGGTAGGATTCCTTCTGGGAGGCTGAATTTTGGGCAAATAACAGCACGTCTCCTGAGGGTCTGAATAAGCTCGGTTTGTGTCCCGGTTCAAAAACTGTCCTGCGATTTTTCTTTTTTTTTTGCACGTTGTCATTCTCTGTTTTTGTCCCTTCATTCCTGCCTGTCGCCACTGAAAAATGGTCCGGCACATAAAGAAGTAGAAATGCATTAAAAGTCCTCGCAGGCGATTGAGAGAGAACGGCGCTCTCCCAAGGGCGAATATCTCTGCAGAGGCTTCATAACATCCGAGAAATCAGAAATCTGATGCAAGGTTAGCTCCGGGCTACTGAGGGTCCACAGGGCGAAGACGGACGCTGAATAATACCATCCTCCCTTTGAGCAGCTGGGTGGAAAACATCAAAACACAAACAGGACTTCTCCTCATTACAAATCCGCCGACGAAGACGGGTCGGACCTCTAGAAGCGAAACGTGAGGAGGGCAGCTTCTCTGCCGTGACCCTGTGATCAAAAGTCCGTCTGATGGAACTTCATCTGAAGGTCGGAGCTGTTTCAGTGATTACTGAGTGTGAATTAGAGTGTGGAGGAGAGACAGCTGAGGTCAGAGGTGCCGTTAAAATAATCCCAGAATCCTCAGCTGAAGAGGAGCAGAGCGGGAGATGTTGTCGGTGATGGGTTTTTTCTAAACTTTCCAGTTTATTTCCTGAAGGTCTCCCCGAAGATGTTTTTTTTTCTACTCCAAGTAGTTCTTGTTAAGATTTAGCTCGTGCAGGTCACGACCCCAATAACTGCAAGAATTTAGGTTCTTGACTTCATCTGTGATGGTCAGAGCCGCAGAAGCTCACACAGTAATGAGGCGCCTGAGCTTAAATAAAAAAAAACTCAGAGCGTACAGTTCACACATTTAACCGTGGAGCTTATTAATGTTTCCAGAGGATGTGTAGCGAAGAGGATGCAATGTAATGACGTGATTGGACCCTGTAACTGTGACTCCTTTAGCTGTTTTATTTTGAAATTCCATACATTTATTTGTCGTTTACAAGTTAAAATCAACGAATGAAGCGCAGTATAGCTCGGATAGTCGTGATTTCACTGGACATCTTTAAAGACACCTGCGGACAGTTCAAGCCTTTTATGTTGCGACCTCAACTGGTTATTTTTCACGGAAAGTCAAACAATCTTCATCTGTGATCGTGGCAACCGAACCGAAAGTTACCCGGAGCGAAAGCACAACGTAAGACATGCTCGGTTTGAACTTATCTCTGGTTTTGCAGGAACATACTTGGCTATTAGGAGGGTTTCGCTCGCCACCAGAAACACACACAGACTGGGAATGCGGCATTACAGCTGAGCTAACACAGAACACTGCTGCGATCTGTGCCTCACAAAACTTTTAAAAGGAAATTTTGTCTTCTTCTTTTATACTTTACACACAATTTCATAGAGTCAGTGGCGCGTGCGTTGCTCCGTGCTCTCTACAGCAGAGACGTAAACGTGTGAAGCTGCGGCTCCTCGACGATGAAGCTGGTTCAGGGACTCCACTTCTGCTGCTGCGCTCAGTCGGCTCACTCGTCGCACCCTTCCGGCTGTGATGGTGAACATCAAGTCGTCTTCCCGCTGCTCACTCCGCACCGCTAACCCGCTGTGCCGTGTGGCATTTGAAAAGCCTCGCCACCACTAACACCACCACCACCCAGCATCCGCCTGTGGAGAGGTTATTATCACAGCTCCCTGCTGTGCCGAGCTTGGTGAATGTTTGCGGGGGGGAAACGAGGTCAGAGCCAAACAGCGACGCTGTGTGTGAAGAGTGAAGCTAAAACTACAAAAGTAAGACAAAGGTTGTAAAAAAAAAGACGGGATCGTCCTTCAAGGGGGGGATTTTAAAGAATAAGAATTTAATCTGCCTCTGTAATCTCATGTTAAACCAACCTTTTGAGTTGTAACCTCCAATTAAATGCATTTTCACATTTTCTAATCACTAATGAAGAGACCTACACAAACCTCCAGCAGCCTCCGCAGGCCCAGAGAGGCTTTACAATCAGCTCAATCTGCAGAGTTCAACCAGGGGATCTCTGCACTTGGAAGGCAGTTTATAAAATCTCACCGCTTAAAAATGTATTTTTACTTTTTTTTTTTCTTTTTTTTAAGGAAGACTCTCTCACCCTCTCCAGAGTCCTTGAATTCATATTTAATGTTTTTTATGCTGTCTCTCAGTTTAGAGTCTTTCATTATACAAAGAGGCTGTTAAAGAGTTACGAGTTTGGCATGTTCTCGTCCATCTGCTGTCTGAAAACACCGAGCGCGATCCAGTCCCACCTCTGTGGGGGAGCAGAGTGGGAGATGCAGATGTTGCCTCAGTCCAACGGTTCACTGCATGTTTGCTGAACTGCTGCTGGGATTTGGCAGGACGTCCCGGACTTTAGAGAGCCCGGATTTGAAACTTTAATAAGTTGTGTTTGCGTGATGATTTGGGTGGGACAAGCGGCAGAGACAACCCAGCTGCCCAGATAAATGTTGGCAAAGTAAGTTGGCTTGTTACCTGTGGTTTTATCACCAGTGGTTTGAGGCTCACAAATGTTGAAACACCTTATTGAACAGTGGTCTCTGGCTTCTTGCCTTGCTGTGAAGCCGGCACCACCGTCATCCCCGGCTCATGACTCTGGACCCTCACCAGAATGCTTTCAGAACCAACAGATCCACAGAAGATGTCATATCTACCTCCCTCCTCTCAGTCTTCACACACCTGCAGAATAAGAACAGCTACATCCAGCTCAGCATTCAATATAATCTCAAACGTGACTTGAAGTCCGGTAGATTGGATTCTCAAGATCACCTGATGATGTGATCTTGCAAACGTGACAAAACAAGAAACCAACAATTTCTCTTTGCAGATGACGCCCTGATGTTAATATGAAAACTGAGTAAATTATCTGACACGATCATGTGATTTAGAGCGGACTGTACCTTTTTTAAAATCAGAGCTCCACCGAGTTCATTTGAAGCCACTCAGAAATGTGCAGGCTGAAAATGTTTCAGGGTAATTAATCCTTGATTAACAGCTCATCTCGTGGATCTGTAGCGGTCGTGTACATCGAACGGCTGCCAGTTGGGAATCGCGTCTCGATGAGCAAGATGAAATAAAATGACTCAAAGTGATAAAAATGAAAGGCGTGGTTGCTTACTGACGAACATGTGATAGCTTCAGAGGAAACAACAGTCTTTTAAACTTTACACAACATTTCCAATATCATCTCGACGCGAGGCGCGAAGCTTTGATGTTTCCTCCAAATCAGTCTTCCGTGAATCATTTCTGATCTTTTGATGCGAAACATCCGGTAGATAAATGTGTTTATAGGATGTAAATGTGCGACACGAGATTCATCACTGATCATGATTTTGTAACCAAAGAGCCGCCCTGACTCTGATCTCCATCTCGCACTAGACTGGAGATGAAGACTCCAAATTTGAAAGCAGACAAGAAAGAGAAATGAACATCTTTTCCTTTTCACAATGCTTCCCTGTAATCATTCAGCCATCCTCGATTTGCCTCCACAGAATATGAAAGAGTCCGTGTAGCATAATGCGGAGTGGTAATTACTTAGCGAGTGCATCAAAGCAGACCGGCTGCTGATAACACGTCTTTAATAAAGGAAGGAGGGGGTGAACACTCTCCTCCAATTACCTCTCTCCCTCCTCACCTTTCTTTTTTCATCCTCTCTCTCCCCCCCTCTGCTCACGTCTTCCCCCCCACAATCTGCTCCGTGCCACCATCAGATCAGCGGCTGGGATCACTTTGAGCGAGCCCCTGACTTCAGAGAGTCACCGGGGCTTAATTGAGGATAATGAAAGGCGTTTAATTATAATTACAACTGAAAAGAAATGGGAAAAAAGACAGCAGGTGAAACTGTTATTTTGTGCAGCCCGTCCATTAGGAATAAAAAAAAAACAGCCATCTAGGTCGGCTCTGAAAGCAGCTTATTAAAACCCAGATTTACATTTCCTGGTGACTTCTAGTGGCAGCTGGAGTTTTTATGGCGGCAAAGGAGGAAGTCAGGTGACAAGGTGAAGAAAGCTTGTTTGTGTTTCTTTAAACCAATCGCGATGCTAACCCAGGATGCAGCGACGGTGCCCCTGCAAAACAGTGTGTGCGGGGGGTGTGTCCGGCATTAAAATGGCAAAATGGCTCGGAAGTTGTCGTTTCCCGTAAAGACGAGGATTAGAGATCGGGCTTTCCTCACGAACGTGTCGGCAAGCAAGAAGTGCAAGCAAAAAAAACATGTTCCTATTGGTGGAAAAAGGCACCACACCAGCCAATCACAAAATTACATGGCAAATCACGTGATTTGGTTGCTAAGGGCGGGGGGGAAGATTTGGAAGGGACAGAGCGGAAAAGCGAAAGCAGCAGTGCCGGTCAGAGAGGCAGCGACAGAGATCGCGAGTTTTGAGAGTTGGGAGATTTGTGACATTTAGCGTGTTTGGAGTGCATAGTTAGTGTGTTATGTAGTGTGTTATTTAGTGTGTAGTGGAGTCGTTTTTTTGTTTAATGAGTCAAAACAACAAGGAGAGTGCCGAATGTGGAGCAGGAGCTGGAGGAGCTCAGGCAGACCTGAGCCTGAGGCGTTGCCTGCATTTAAATGTAAATAGTTACATATAACTTTGTAAATTTCAAAAACTTATGCACAGATTTAGCAAATAACAATTTATATTTGCATTATAAGTAATACAAATGGTTCGTTGAGCATATTTGTGGTTTTCACAGTAAAAAAACTAACTTTTTCCTACTCGGATTTTATGTTTTTTTGTGATTTTAGGTCCATTGTGTTAATACAGTATGTCAAAATTAAAAAATAACTGTACAGTCACACATGTGAGGTTGTGGTGAAAATAATGACACCAAACAAGGCAAGGTAAATAGTTTTTAAGGTGAGATATAATGGTAAAATCAAAAATGGTCAAAAACGGCCAATTATACCCCAGACCCCAGAGGGTTAAAAAAGACCAGTCCAAAGTGTACAGGTGCTTCTGTCTGGGCATGTTGCATTCAGGTACACATTGGAAACTGTGAAATCAACATCGCTTGGTACAGAAAATGCCTGGGCGCCAATTGGGGTTGTCATGGTGCATTCAAGTGCACCTCATAAATTCAGAAATGTAGGTTTTGATTGATTTATTATTTTTCTTTACTTAGTTTTCATTCCTACACAGGCAAAGTAAAAACTTCCATTTAAAACGATTCCTATCACGTTGTTAACCACGATTTAATCATTTAAAACGCTTTTTTTTTAACTGCAGATTTTTTGGGGGGGTGATTAAAAATTGAAACCCTACATTTGAGAGATGTAAAGTTAATTAATCGACTGACCTTGATTAATAAATCAGATGCAGTCTGACTCAGTCTACAGTGTCAGTATTTTCTGATATATGCCATATTTAAAAAACATTTTCTGAAAGATGAAGATGTACGAGTAAGAAAAGTCTGATTTTAAAAGCAAGTAGCATCATGTCAGACATGTTTAAGAGCCAACAGAGTAGAATAACTAACAACATCAGTCCAGTTATGTTTTAATAAAAACTATCTGTCAGTCTGTGTTATGTAAGTGTCCACCTGCCGTCCTCCTGCCGGCTCCCTCTGAAGCAGAGATGTTAACACGACTCTGATCCTGAGCACCAAGGTGACTCTCCAGTATTTCTCCCTCCGGGCTCTCTGCCTAAGAAACTTTAAATACATCTGGCCCGGTCCACTCTGCCTGCTATAAGCTGTATACTGTATTTATCAGTACAGTTGGCTGCTCCACACTTTTCCCTCCTGAGGGGGAAACACAGCGTGAACACATCGCATGAGTGATCAGTGCTTATTTTGGAGCAGGAGGTTTGATTTCGAGGCTGGTGCAGCTCACAGGAAGAAAAAAAAAATAAAACATGTTGAGGGGAATATCAGCTGACCCAGTGACTTACAAACCGCAGCTACAGGATTTTTGTTTAACCCGCATCGATGGGAGTTTCTCGTTGCCTCGTAGAACATCTGCTGCCACAGTGGGCTGAAACAAAAAGCATAAAAAAGTCTTCTGTTGTGACCCGAGCCATCGTCACATCCCCCCAGTTTGTCTTCTCCTTTACTGTGTGTGTGTGTGTGTGTGTGTGTGTGTGCTGGGAGCCAGTCTGCCTCGTCTGACTGGACCGTAAATAGCTGTAATGAAACCAATGATAGCAGTATCATAGATTTGCAATGACCTCAGTTGGGCCAATTAAAGTTATATGCGGGGTATAATTATGTATTTTATTGGTAGAGAAGGAAGGATGGGCTCGGTAATGACATGTGGCAGCTTTATAAGCCTCCACAGTCCCTTCATACGTCACAGGGACCGGAGAACGGACAGCAGCTCTTCGTCAGGCTTTATCTGCACAAGCGTTCAGCCGGGGTCACGGATAAACTGTAAACGCATGCACGTAATATTACAATATCGTGTGCTTAAGAGCAAGATCTTTTGGGTTTCTGTAAGAGCAATGTGACGGGAGCAACAGCAACGACATTAAGATGAAATTAAGCACTAATCAGGTCGGGCATCTTGCAGGCAGCTATGTTAAAAACCTTCAAACAAACGCAGAAGTTTAAAGATGAGGGGACGTGCAGAAACGTGAATGAAATAAGTCAGAGACGTGACGACATGTTCAGGTGACACAAAGAAACTTTTAGGACCCCAGAACTCGAGCGGCCGTCGTTTGATTAGCCTCGTGGCCTCGAGCGGCGTCATCAAACGGCTGCGGAGATAAACAGAGTAATTGGCGAGTCATCGGCGCTCTCTCCCGTGTTTCCGTCACCAAAACTGACTGAGGTGTTATAAAAGACTGAATCCAATACCGACTTTATTTCTCCTGTCTCTCTGGTTCTGTGATGAATTGTCTCCAGAGGGCACAACTGTGTGCACGATTTGGCTCTTGGATTGCATTCATTAAGAGAAGAGTTTGAACAGACTGTGTTAAATTAAGTGCAATCCATGCAGAACACAAGACGACGTCATCACAAAGTGCTGATGGAACTACGAGCGTCGTCCAGAATGGCGTCGATCATCCCCCGGCAGCCGCGTCGCTGATGGAACGCAACGTGGATGCTCCCGATGGATTGAAATCTCTGCCACGGGGATTTGTTTTGGATGATACGGACAAATGATGTAGTGATCTTTCGGACGGCGATGACAAATTAGATATTCTGTTGCTTGATTCAGAGGACATTAGCTGCTGATCAACACATGTGTTGATGTCAGCTGGAAATGTTCAAACCAGACAGATAGAAATGCTGTGGATGAAACCAGAATCACCTTCTGGCTTTACAGGTGACAACACGAGGAAAACCTCATTCGGTCCGATAACGCACTGCCAATAAAACAAGCCGGTATGAATTAACTAACCATGAAAATGTTGTCCTGCTCCCCTGAAGAAGACCATGTGACATGACTGAAAGCCTCTGAACAGCTGGTCATAAACCTTTTCATGTGCATGTTGTGCCATCTTCTGTTTCCAAAGTCAACGATGAACATTAAATCTCATCGACTACGACAGTGGTTCCCAACCTGGGATCACAGGGGGGGCACACGACTTTGTCTGTTCTGAGGTTGTGAGGTTAAAGTTCTATTTGTGCAACCCTCTGAGGTCGATTGATGCGCCGGCACGTCAAAATCACGTGACCTATTTAAGATGACGTAGCAGCAAGACGGAGCCTCAGTGAGTCTCGGTCCAACTTATGTGTTGGAGCAGCCTTCAAACCGTGTACCAGTTTTTAAATTGTGTTGATAGGCCAAGTAAAACCGGACTTGTGATAAATAATGTACGGCACACTTTTTCGTTAACATTACCGCCACGTTTGGTGCGCGTTTGCTGCAGGAAGAGACGGTCAACACGGACTTCTCTCACGAAAGTGTCGGCAAGCAGGAAAAGTTTGCGAGCGAAAAAACACGTTCCTATTGGTGGAAAAAGGCACCACACCAGCCAATCACAAAATTACATGGCAAGACACGTGATTTGGTTGCTGGGGGACAGGAGGAAGTTGTGGAGCGACCGACAGTGACGGTGAGAGAGTTGAGAGATGTGTGTCAAAATGAAAAAATAACTGTACAGTCACACATGTGAAGTTGTGCTGAAAATAATGACACCAAACACGGCAAGGTAAATAGTTTTTAAGGTGAAATATAATGGTAAAATCAAAAATAGTCAAAGTGGCCAATTATACCCTTGACTGCATACAATCCCAGTAACACACCCAGTCAAAACTCTCTGAAATCCAAATTGAAACATATTTCTTGGTCCACATATAAATTAAATTACATTTACAATAAATTAAGCTATTTATTACCAACAGCCCTATGAGGTAGGCCTGTTCTGCTCTCTGGTAGGCCCATTCTGGTCGTGTGTGTGTGTGTTTGTGTGTGATACACCTGATGACACAAAAAGGAAGAAATGTATCTATATACATTGTTAAACTAGGAGCATATAGCTGTTGTTTATTTTTGCAAATAAAAGTTTGTAATTAAGCACTTTATTCTTTTAGCATATGCTGGTTGGGGGGGCCTGGCTTGTCTTGGACACAGGCAAGGGGGGCTTCAAGGAAAAAAGGTTGGGAACTACGACACTCGACTGTCAAATCATTTAAATTTAAGGCAGCGATGTCTCAACTACAGACTTGGCTGCCGTGACATCTCGTCTGCACGTTCATGATCCCCTGAGGATGAACCATCAACACGCTGATATTCAATCTCACATTAATGTCAGGTCAATATATATATATATATATATATATATATATATATAACCAGGGAGATGTTCATTAAATGCGCTGTGGATATTCATGACCCCCAGAGGATGAATCACTTGGACTTTTTCTGTGAGCTCCTCTATCAGGATGAACTTCACAGCTTTTACCTTGTTACTTACTGGGTTTCATATATCTGTTATACCCCATGAAAGACGGGATTTAAACGTCCTCTGAGGATGAACTGTTTCATCTTAAGCTTAGTTCTCCAAAGTGGGACAAAGTTACAGCTTTAATATGTCACGGTCATCTGGCAGATCTTCATGAAGGACCCTGCTGCCTGTAGCGCCCCCCTCAGGACAAACCTGGATGTTTTAACCTCGTCGTAACTGTAATTAATTAAACTAAATACGGATGTCTGTCGCGTTGCTTCCTGCTCCGTTCTGTTCGTGTTTGAAGTTCTCTCACTGTTGCTGTTCCAGATCTTTTTCCGGTTTCAAGTGGTAAATCAAAGATATCCCGCCGCGCATGTGTGAGCAGCGATCACAGCAGCGGGTTCAGCAAACACAACAAGCTCATATTTACCGATGTCAGGACTCCCGGATGTTAGATTTAGATGTAAACTGACAGCGAAAGGTGAATATTACAATAGTTTTGGCTTTGAGAGAGAAAATCCTTCTATTACAGCAGTCACAACACTACCTGTCCTCCCTCGCCCCTCCATCTCCGCCCTCCATCTGCGTCTCCCTCTGTTAAGAGGAGCACTTTGCCGAGGTGGGTGACAGTAATGAACTCCGACTCAGCGAGGCTGGAAAAAGGATGTAAATGAATGTAGATGAGGACGAAGAGTAATTGCTCACACAGAGGGCTCTGAAAGGTGTGTGTCAGGGAGAGAGAGAGGAAGTCAAAGTGAGATAACACACCCGCGTGGGCTCTTAAGTGGAAATGTGCCGGCCCGGTCGAGAGGGAGGAACTCGGAGATATCTGTTTATCTACCAATGAGAGCGAATGGATGGATTGATGAGTGGGTGGGCGGACGGATGAGTGTCGGTGAATGATGGCAGATGGAAGTTTAATGGGGAAAGATGTTCAAGAGGAAACAGGAGAGAGAAAAAAGAGGCTTTTAAAGCAAGAGGAAGGAACCGAAAACATTGAGAACGAAGCAGAAAGGATGTGAGAAAATATGAAGACGCCAAAGAGGACGTGAGCTTCGAATCAAAGAATCGCAACTTTGATGAAAACACGTGCGCTGCGTCTCTGCGAGTTGTTCTGGTTCAAACCTCACCATCCTGCTGCGAGTCGCACAAACTATAAGAAGCGAGCGGTGATTGAATCTGTCCCTGCACAGCACGGTCATCTTCTAAAAACCTTAATAATGAAGAGTGTTTTCGGTCCATTAAAAGGATTTCACAGCACTTCTCGTGTTTGAAGTCCTCAGTTCTCTGCAGCGAGTCCAGAAGAGCAGAAACGTACTTCATGTTTCCCAGGATTTCACTCCTCATCTCTCGCTGCGATCGTGTCAAATGAAACGGATTTACATGCCGATTCCAGCAAATATGTACCAGCATTCTTATTATTACACTAAATATTTAAAAAAAGGTACTCGGTTGTCTGAACAGCAGCTGAAATCAACTTAAAGCTTCTGTCTTCATTTTACAAGCATCGTCTTATATTGACATATCTGTCCATCCATACAGGAACGCAGCGGAGACGAGAAGAGTCGCAGTGAACGACCAACTAATGTGACATTTACAACTTACTGAACTCGAATTCAACAATTTCTTAAAGAGGGAACCCTGGTGTCTGTTTTTCTTTTAATCAGCCAGCAACGGCGTTCTCACAGCGTCAACCACATGAAGGCAACGCATGTCAAGTTAAAGACCTGACCTCAGAAAGAGTGATCTCCTATATTTCCCAATCAGACGTTGCTGCAAATCTCTCTGTTTTATACTCGTATTCATGTTTGGTGAACTAATTTAGCCTCGCCTGCCTCCTCTGCTCTCACAGGAAATCATCCTTTGCGGCAGCGTCACCGACCGGCCGCCGCTCTGTCACGAGCTCAGAAAACTCCTGTGTGATGACAAACACGAGCTCTCTACCATTAAGTTTTATATATCTACAAAAAAGAAGCAAAGAAACGTCTTCCTCGCGCTCTCCTGCTGGTTGTCATCTCGCTCCTCTCATACACGAGTACTGCCAGCGCAGATCTGAGGCCTGCGCTCCTCTCTGCAGACTGCTTATGATGCTTATATAAGCATTACATTATTCTGCTTTTATTGTACGTCAGTTTGACAGATCGGCGCGGTTACGGAAGAGTGTGTGTGTGTGTGTGTGTGTGTGTGGTATACGTTTCTAGTTACTGGAGCATTTCCTTTCACTTTGCAGTAGTGAGACGCAGCTTCAGCGCCGTAAAACGGATTTCAAACCCGACCACAACACGCACAGACGAGCACTTTGGATCCCGACAGGTCGGTCGGTTCACGTTCGCGTCAGCTGGACACTCACCCATCACTCGGAGCCTCTCAGCGCCCACCACCACCTCCTGCTCGTCGGCGGAGAAGAGCAGCTTCCCAGAGGTGGATTTGACTTCAAACATCTTGCCTCGTGCTTTAAATCCACTGGATCCTAAAGCGAACACACACACAAGGAGAGGAGGCATCAAAGAGGAGCGACTGGAGCCGAGATCTGAACGAATTCCATCAGAATCTGAACATTTGAAATGCAGAGAAAAAGACATTCACGTTACTCCATCTTTACATCGGAACCAAACTCATAAACACAGTTTATACACCAGAACCAGGCCGTTCATTTGATAAGTGCCACTCAATTGATGCATTCATTAGTTACAGCTCTAGCCAGATGGCATCCACAAGACGTTGTCGCTCAACACCTCTGAAAGTAGAAAGGGCATAATCAATAAAAACGTTGAAAGGGAAAAGATCAGAGCGGCACCGAACCTGGAGGAAATGTTCAGAGACAACACAAACACATTTCACCGAAAGTCTGCAGGAAACTTGAGGAAATGGAGCGACTCAGGCTGCCGAAGAATTGTGAATGGTGTCATGACAAACACGAAATAGAAAGTGTAGACAACTCCCTCCAACTCAAATTGCTTTGTCTCTTGAGCCGGCAGGGAAAACACTCGGCGTCGGGCGGGTGACTGATTGACACGCGCGCAATTGATTCTGTCACTCTCCATCTGGGATGTGAAGTTTCCTCCACATACGCGAACGCCGCTTAGTCATCCAAGAGAAGCATCCGAGCACGCTCGCCGTCTTCCTCCTCCCCCTCAGACCCAGAAGGCAAATGTCAGCACACTTTTTAACGTGAGAGACACTTCCCGTGCATGTTTATACAAAGTGATTTCCATCACAGACGACTGCCAACTCTATTAGAGTGTGACAGGCGGAGAATGGGGGAATGTAAAGAAGAAGGTGTGATCACAGAGTTATGGCGGAGCGGCTGGGGCCTCGCCTGGCACCATTAAGGGGGAACACAGGAAGAATTTATGACGTGCTAATGTTTAATCCTGGAAATGAGGCTATGACTCCCGACAGTTCGAGCGGCGGCTCCTAACCTGAGAGTCTGAACCCCCCCCCGGTGTTTCCGACACAAATCTAAAAGTGCAGCTGCATTTCTTTCTCTGACTTCTCTCTTTGTGTTCATGTGAAATTCTGGATCGTCAGACGTGTCAAAGGTACAATCAACGTTTGCAACCACCCGACGAACCCTCATCATAATGTACGTAACAAGTCGATGTTACGAGACGCGTTAAAGAATCTTAGAAATGCATTCGGCTGTGAAATCTGCCCAAGGAGGACTTCTTCTTCTTCTTCTTCTTCTTCTTCTCCGGCCGCTGCGTTGCGGCCGATGTCGTCAGTGTTTGTCAGGTCTGATGTTCACGAGAAATGAAGGCGTGCATCGTATCAAAAGAAAAAACATCAATAAAGTACATGAAAGCGGTCCGTGTATCTTACCTGTTACAAGTTGTGTGAGCAGCTGGTTGTTGCTGTTGACGATGTTGACCGATATGTTTCTGGACGACTGCAGGAACAGCGGGCGGCCCTGCAGAGAGAGAGATGGACCGGGTCAGTGATTCTGTTACAGTTATGTGTGGACTCTCAGCACCAGGACCCGGCGGCAGGCGCTAAAGTTGAACTATAGAGAAAGAGCAGT
This sequence comes from Sparus aurata, assembly GCF_900880675.1. Taxonomy (NCBI): domain Eukaryota; kingdom Metazoa; phylum Chordata; class Actinopteri; order Spariformes; family Sparidae; genus Sparus; species Sparus aurata. The sequence continues at coordinate 31,476,937 of NC_044199.1, read as the reverse complement.
TCTTCTCTCTGATGGTCTCACTTCGAGGTTCAAAGTCATAAAGAGGGATCGATATTAAACTGTCAATGTTTGTTTCTTTTCCAGGGATAATACAGAGAATATTGAAGAAGCAATCTCAAAAACAAAAAGAGGAACAAAACTGCATTTCATTTTTCTTCCCCCTGATGAAGGTCTGGCACCAAAATATTGCAAATAGATTTATTTTTGAACGATGGAAAGTGTGTGGGTCTTCTTTACTACATTTATTTTGAAAGGGTTTTGACATCCATGTTTGTTTTTTGTGTTGTTATCTGACTGTTTGCTGGCATCTTCGCCATTTCAACTGAATAAGGTGATAATACTTAAAACTCCACATCTAAAACTGACACTAGTGGAGCAGGTAGAGCGTCACAGACTGAACCTGAGAGCCGCTGACCAACCCTGCTGTATTTGAGGTGAGACGTCGTCATGACGTCGGGCTGAGCCAGCTGTGATACTCAAGTACAAAAGCACACGCTCGTACAGAAACATGCACGCAAATGCATAACTTTACATTCAAAGCTCGCACCAGGACTTCAGCCTCCTGCTCCATTTGATAACTTCCATTTCCCAGAGTGCCCTGCACCTCTGTAATGCTGATCACGTCGGACACTCGGCTCCGTCTGTGCCCGACTAATCTTCATGCCTCAGTCAACTTCTTAATTAGAGATAACGGCCTGACCATTGTGCTGCACTCGCGGCCGCGGCGGGGATATGCCTTGTGTGTATATTACTGATAACATTATGGCTCTCACCAAAACTTATTGAAGTTCTCACAGTAAATACAACAAATCTATGATATGCAAGCAAGAAGTTATTACAATAACAAGGCGGCGTGAGCTGAATGTTAAACTAACTGGAGGTCTGAAGGAGTGGATACGCAGACGGAGTCGCGGGGCTCATTTAAACTGTCAGGTGAGGCGGATTTGCAACTAATACTAGTTCGACTTTTGTCACAACAAAGTGCTGAGGCAAAAATAAATAACAGAGAACGTTAAAACTTTAAATCACGACCAAAGTCAGCTCAGTATTGTCAGAAAGCATTTCACTTTGGAGGAACGATCACTGCAGAGCTTTTAAAAGTAGAATGTGTACTGTAAAGTTAAAGTGGCTCTCGTTAGCAGTCTAAGGAGTCTAATCTCGCGGTTGTTCCTGAGTAGAAAAACATCGTTTTGGTGTTTCCTATATTTAGTTCACGTACGTTCTGTTTCACACCAGGTGCACAACCAGACGGAGCGCCGTTTTTTTTAACGAGTGCTCTTGTGTACAGAGTTGCTAAAAGCGACCCGACTGGGAACCGACTAAAACTTCCTTGGAACACTTTTTTTTTCTGACAAACTGAACTTTAGAGCCCAGAATAAAAAAAAAAGAAGAGTGAGACTGTACAGGGAGCGGAGAGCTGCCTGAACACGCAACGCAAGACAGAAACCAACAGAAGCACTGAGCGTGTTCGCACCGAGGAAGTGAGGAAGCTCTGCACAGCTGAAGAAAAGACGCACCTGCTGGATTTTACAGTGTTTTTTCACGGCACGGCGCCGTCAACAGATACGTGAAGGTAAATTGTGTTTACATTAGATTTATCCACCCTGAAGTTGAACCTAGATGTGCACTTTGGAACCACCGTTTTGGGCGACTTCACAAGGACCAATATCAGTCAGTTCATTCATTCATCCACCTCAAGTGACTGCCGACAAGCTCCTCTCACCTCCCTCTGCTCTGCCAGGTAACTTCAGATTAACTTCATATACTTCTACTATGCAGGAGCAAAAGGATTCCACTTTTTCTCATGTAAGTATCTGCCAAGACGCAAAATACAGACCGTATCTGTGAAACTAATTGAATGAATGAGCAATAACATTAAATCAACAATGAAACAGGACACTTTATCACATTTAACTGAAGGCACAATCTTTTCCTAACCACTGGACTCCACTGATGTGAACCCTGGATATGTAACGTTAAAGTCCGGCACTTTGTACATCTGCCACCATGTAATACAGGATATAGATGGAGGGTTGACATGACAACAGAGACGGTTGCAATGCCAGAGATCACTGTGTTAGACATTTTTTAACCATAAAACATCTGGATATTTCTGATGAGGGACAATGGCCTTTAAACCACTGCATGCATGAATCAACCAGATATTATTTAAGGGAATTTGGGCATCTTCCAGCCATGTTATAGAATATTTTTGTCAGGACGTCAGAATATCTACAGCCATGTTTGTGACAATAAACATGGATACTATTGACGGGTTTCCTGCTGTGTTTTTAACGTCAAAACCCTGTATTTTAATACAAAACACACTCTTCTCCTAAACCTAACCAAGTGATTTTGTATCTAAACCTAACCAGAACATAAGCACAATGAAACATAAAGCTACTAGGGCTGTAGCGATACACTAATCTCACGATACGATACGATACACGATATTCAGCTCACGATATGATATATATCACGATATTTAGCCTTCGATACGATTCGATACACTTACATCATTTTCTGAAAGATTTTAAAAGGGACAGTGTGATTTTGGTGACATCTTGTGAGTGAATACGACAATACAACCATTTAACTAATTGTAGGGCTGGGTATCACCAGGTACCTCGTGATACAATACCATCACAATATTTTGCCCTCGATAACGATAATATCACGATACAGCGATTCTGCGATAATCGACATATTGCAAGAAATTTCATTCACGATACATCACGATATCTGTGTCACTGAAGAAATTCAGAATTTATTGACTGCACTGAATCCATTTCACAGGAATTACAGAACATTGTCAATCACTTTCACATGAATGACAGCCAAGTAAACAAAGAGTATATTGCACAGTGTCTCTTCTTAACACACACACTGACTATAACTATCATTAAATATCTATATGTGTGGGTTTCAGAGCTACTTAAACCATTTTTTAAATATAATCCCGAAGAGGGGTGGTGGTGGGCCAAAAAAAAAAATATATTTTTTATTTTTATTTTTTATTTTTTTTAACATTTTTAAATATCGATATTTGGCACCAGTGTATCGATAACGTACCTCAAGACGAAATATCGCGATATATCGTAGTATCGATATTTTGGCACACCCCTAAAAGCTACATTAAAAAGAAAGTTTCAACGCATGTTTTTGTACAATCGTTAATTGCCTATGTTTATTCTGGCGATCCGGTTGATCCTCGCTCTCCACGCTGTACAAAAATGAACTACTTCCTCCATGCTCGAGCTTCAAAACCACCCAGAACACAGTCTGCTCTGTTTCATGCAGCCGTCTTAACGCTCCATCTCTCTGCGCAGGTTTTCTCCTGAAGATGCCTCAGAGAGGCTACTGCAGGAGTCCCGTGGGGCTTTTTGTGTACAATACACGTGTTAAGTTTGTTGTTGTGCGGCGCCTCTGATCCACTCCGTCTCCTTCCTCTCTTCGTTACTAATGCAACAGACCATATTACTCCCAGCAGGACGCCTCCCGCACACAGAGGAGATGGACGAGCGGATTGGAGTTGGTTATATGGATATTTTTCTAAGAGACAGAGCTGCTCCGAAGGCTACAAAAAAAGAAAATAAATAAACCTCACTGGCTGAATTAAAAGCTCAGTGAGTCGAGCCAAAGGAGCAATTTTTTAGGAAGCAATATGTCGGCCCACTCCAGAAAATTTGGCCTGTTCTTATCAAAATAGATCTGCAGTTTAGTGCCCGGACTCACTTTCTGTTAAAGGGTGCACAGATGTTATAGCAGGATGTCGAAATGCAGGTTGTGAGTATAGTGGTGGACGGTTGGTTGATGAATTAATAGAGATAATAAGATAATAACAACATTTCCTGCTACCTGATTCTCAAAATTGCAGATTTAGTTGATTTCACAGCTCTGAAGTGTGGATATTATGTGAGCAGGTAACGTTCCTGCAAACCACGGACACCTCCAAGCTCGACATCTGTACCAAACATGGCACATAATGTTTACATCATATTCTTATTAGCTGCTGAAAAGCTGACCGCCTACAACTGGATATCTTTGAGGACACTTGGGGAGATCTCTAGCCAATATCTTGGTGACCAAACTGGATGTTTCCAAAGAGACCTGCAGACATTTCGAGGTGACCAAAACAGGCTGTTCTTCACAGGAAGTTGGACCGATCTGTTATCTGTGATCATGGCGATGAAAACAGGCATTTTGAGCCAAACCCTGATGGTTTCCAAACCCTGAGCAAGATATTGTTGTGCCTAAACCTAACCAGAGCATAAACACAGCACTAGGACAAGAGAGAAATAGAACATTTAACCTGAAGAAGGTAACTTTAGCAACTTGATCTGACGCAGTGATATCTGTATTATTAGATCAGCTGTTCAACGGCTAGAATATTATTTTTGAGGGGCTTAATTAGCTTATTACCGTGAGTCTCTTGCACTCGTGAGTACTGTTAGGTGTTTGCATCTGTGACACTTGATTGTGATGGGTGCTCTCTAGATCTGCTCTGCCAAACTCAAAGACTGAAACCTTAAAAAGCCAAAACCTTAAAAAAACAAGACACAGAAGAGACATGGAGAGAAGACTAAAATGGAAAGGGACCAATGATGGTGGTATTCAGCTTCACAGAGCGGATGTCTTGCTGTCTTTCTTCTCCAGGACAGGCCGGTTGTTTTTTCCAACACCTCCTCCTCAGTATTACTATTCCTCTCACCTCCTCTGCTGAAGCTACCATCCACCTTTCCCTCTCTCCGTCCTCTCCTCTGTTTATCTCTCCCACCGCTCTGACGTTTTGTATCTTACTTTTCCTATTCGGAGTTTCGTATCCATCTCCATTCTACATCCCATCTGTCCGCCCATCCATCCGGTATTTTCAAGCAAACATTTTACATTTTGGCAGCGCCAGGCTAGCCTTCTTCAATGTACCAAATGTGCTGACTATCTCAGTCTGTATTTATCTTTTTGAATATGCTGATGGTAGATCTTCAAACGTCGGCTTGCGCCAACAGCGGCCGCCGACCTTCACCCGCGACAGCTCTGCAGACGTTCAATCGCTGCTTCTGGTACCACTTGGTGAAACAGGGACTTCACTCCGATACGAACTTTATACTCTGCCATAATATCCCACTGTGAACATGTTGTGCTTGTTTGGGTCTGTGTTGAACTTGGCCGCCTCTCGCCTGTCGCCGCCTGTCAAATCATGCTCGCTGGCTTCCCGTCTCTCTCGTTCTAATTCAGTCCTCCTCCATCTGTCTCACCGGTCGCTGTCGCTATCACGACTGCCTCGTCTCTCTCATTCCTCATCTCCATCTTTACTCTGCTCTCTTCTCTCACGCTCCTTCTCCTCTCTGCAATCTCCATCTCCATCGCTCATCCACCCTCTCAGCCCGCGTAAGGTTTCTTAGACAGCAGAGATAAAGCGCGCTGCTCTCTTGCATTATCAAGCCATCCGTCCACTACCTGCACACAGCTATTATTACTAGAAGAGACGGCGGGCAGAGAGTGCCTATCTCCCCATTTCTCTGACATCTCTGGGCTTGGGTACTCCTCCTGTAGCCGTTATAGGACAGCACGATCGCATCTTGAATGCTAATTTTGTAAACAGCACGTAGCAGGGGACTTCAGACAGGCTTTGCATTTGAATCGGTGAAAAGCCAAAGGTTTCCTGAAAGGAAGCTGATGCTGAAGTGCAGCACTCGGGGAGTTGTTGGATGCATTTTTTTTTTTTCTCCCTTCACCAAGAACACCTGGTGTGAAACCGCTCCTCTGAGGAGGCCATATGGTGCTCGTCCTGATGTCATGTCATATTTTCTAGTCAAGACGAGACATGAAATCAGACATCCCGTCTTGTTACGACACGGAAAAGATGAAAAACATCTTGTTATGACACGTCACGCCGTGACAGGACTCACCTCGTCTCCTCCTGTCCTCACATCTCGTCTTGTTTTCAGTCCTGATGTGACACGACTTCTCTAACGACGACACGCAACATGAAGTGACACGATATGCTTTGGTTTGGTTATAAGATGACATTAACTGCATGACTTTAATTACATTACTTTTCTTCTTTTGTCCTGTTATGACATTAAACTACTCCTACTGACTTGTTTTAAGATAACATTTCTTCTTTTGTCTTCGTAAGACATTTCATTTATCTCAGTGTCTTGATATGATGACTGTTATGTCTTGTTATAACATTTCTTTTTCAAGATTCTGTCTTTTTTGACATCAAATTCATGTTAGTCGTCATGGTTTCGTTATGACTTAACATCTGATATTGTCTTCCTGCGACGCTTTTATGGCATTTCTTCTCTTGTCTTCTTATAACGTAGGATTTCTTCAACTGTCTGGACATTTTTTCTTTTGTATTTTCCAACATGACACTTAAACATTAAAAGTGTTTTCTGTTCTTGTTGTACGGTAACATGTCACCTGCTCTTTGCTCGTGTTATGACATAGCATTGTGCACTCACATCGATATGATTTGTCTTATCAAATGTGACTTGAGTCCTTTCTGAAATCTGGTTGTTCATAAAAAATATATCGCAGGTTAACATCTCTGTAACCAGCTGAATGTGGTATCAGAATGACAGGCACAAGTGGCTGAAGGGACTGTTGTTGGCAGGGTGTTTTGCACTCAGACATCGGGGACACGCCCGGACTACAACTTCGACTCTTCAGCTCCAAAATTTCCCCTCTGAGATTTTTCTTTTCTGAGAGGAGGTTAAATGTCGAACCCACGGACTGCATATCCAGTCTGACCCGGGAACACTCCAGGATCCCCCTCGGGGAGGAGTGGGTGGAGAGAAGGGTACGTTTGGGGCACTTCAGTTTAGTCTGCTGACCCAAATGTGTGACAGGAAATGCATGTTTTCAACTGTGTTAGGTTCAAAAAGCCCCAGCAGACAGAATTCAAGCTTTGTTAGAGCAACATTCACACGCTAAATGAAATCAATACCGGTTGTGAATGCAGGCGGAGTGGAGGCACTTGTCGCCTGATACTTCCTACGAGAGGTTTTTGTCACACATGCTTTTTCCCACTGTGAGGTGGAGGCTTCTCAAATTCACACTGTCACACTCGCAGTCATTAGACACTTCACACCGCTGCACCTTCTCACCTCATATTGACTGTCGTCATTCACACGGCGTCACACTCCTCAGACTTTTTCTCCAAGCGAGTCATTTACACTTATATTGAGCTAGCAAACACAGCGTTGCATTAATTGGGGAAAATGCCACATGGCGCCAACACGCCGCTAATGTAGTGACTGCTGGTGCTGACTGATGTAGCTTCAAGCTAAGTGTCAGGGCTCTGTGCAACTCATGGCTGTGCCAACGGAAAAGACATGTGTGAGTTTAGCATTGTTAGCACGACTAGCACAGACAGCCAAGAGTACTTCCAGTCAGATTTGAACAGAAGTGCAATGTGTGTCTGAGATCAGCGGGGTATAAGTGCGTCTTTGCGTGAGTGACTTACTGGTTTGGACTGGATTTCTTTGGCATAGAGGGGTTCGAGGAACTCAGAGTCCCCTTCCAGTTTCAGGCCCTTCTCTGTTATTCTGAGGCTGCCCATGCCGTCCTGTGAGGAACAAAGACACAGTCATGATTAGTTGATATTCTCTCCTCCTGTTTTTTTAGCGTGCGACGACTCGTCATGGACTCCACACATTTCAACATCCATCCCCAACCATACTTTGTTCAAAATACTCTCTTTGCATCTTTCTCTTTGAACAAGTTCACTTTCAAGATTTGACAGCACTTTCTACCTTTAGCCCAGTTAAAACACAACATTTAGCATCGAGCTTAAAGAAATGTAAAGTGTTAACACCTCTGTCGTTAAAGTTAAAGCAGTCACAGGCTGGTATAGAATGATTATTAGGGCCCTTTTGTTTTTCAAATGACGACTTTTTCGTCCCAAATGATCGCATTTTTCACTGCCTGAACATCAAACTCACCAAACTTGGAATACACGTCACACCTGCCGAAAAATTTCATAATCTATCGTTGTCCCCAATTTCCACTGCTAGGTGGCACTATAATCAAGGAAAGTGTGTTGCGTTTTGGATTACAACTCACATATACTTTGTCGCACATTCAAAAACTTTATATCCACGCATTCACTGAACTCTGTTCTCTCGTCATATAGGCCACGCCCATTTCCGCCAACTGTTTTTTCGCGAACCTACTTTTTCGAACTCCTGCCAGGCAATTTCACCGATTTGCACCAAACTTTGCAAACAGAATCTGTGGACCCTCCCGACAAAAAGTCATTGAAAGAATTTTGATATTCCAAACAATACTCAAGTTATTAAATAACAACTTCCTGTACATTTTGCTCAAAATATAAAGTGTTGGACATGTCCAAATTGGTCTGTCTGAATGACATAAAACCCAGGTGACTACTTCCCTGTGAGCCACTAAGCTCTGTGAAAAAATTATAAACTTTATTTTTCCAACTCCTCCTCGGTCATTTCACCCATTTCCAATAAACTTTGCAAGCAGCATCTGTGGACAAAACTTATCAAAAGCTTTCACCTACGTCACACCTGGTGGCGCGGTCCATCTTGATGCTTCCCCATAAAACCATCAACTCATTTTAACTTCCACATACAATTTGCCATCTTCTCCAAATTGCTCAAACATGTAGAGGGCGAGGGCCGGTTCATCGCTGCTTGCAGCTTGAATTCAACATGGTCTTGATGTCACGGAGAGGTAACTCAGAGTTTCTGATAGGATTCAGTACAGCAGCTGTGGGCGAGCCGGGACCCGTCATAGTATTCTCTTCATGTGTTTCCTGCCGATATGCTGCAGAGCTTCGGAACATGAATCTGTCGCTGTATTCAACACCTGCCATTTTATTCCTGACACCTGCACTTTGATCGCAAACACCTGTTATTTATCTATGTGGCAAGATGGCTGCGTGGGGAAACATTAAACTCAATATCACACGCAATGCTGACGCTGCGAGGGGAAGATGTTACTGTGTTACGCGCTCGCAGATTCACCAGGTACAAACTCCGAGCGCTGTACACAGACCACATTAGCCTCGGTAAACTGTCTCCCCGGTCGATCCGCCGCCCTAATCTCTTTTAATCTTTTTTAATGCAGTGAGATGAGTTGATACTTGACTTCAGCATTAGCATTACAAACAGATCTATTGGCTAAACATGGCGGAAGCGTTGAATGCATAAACAGAACCGCGGCTGATGCTGTTTTTTTATGATCAGATACAAGGTTGTTCAAAATGTACAGATGCACCGAACTCTGTAACCAACGACTCACAGCTGCAGATGCAGGAAGTGAGAACACGTGGTGAAGTGCTGAAGGACTCTACTTAAGTACAACTTTGAGGTTACTTGAACTGTGCTTGAGAATTTCCAGTGTACACATTTATACTTCTACTTCACACCAACTCAATTATTGTACTTTTTTACTCCATGAAACTTTTACTACCTGTCCTGTGAAATCTCCAGGGGAGCTGGTTATGAAGGAGGAAGTGTTCCTTGATGTGTTGAGAAAAATGCTCCTTCAGTTAAATAAACTCTTTTAGAAAACCCCACTGGATGAGATGACAAAGCTGGAAAAAAGGCTGTTTTTCTGACGGCTTTTTAAGAGATACGTGGGTTCGATATAGATGCAACACTCATATTTAACTAAAAACATCAGATATAATAGTGAAACTGCTATTTCAAAGGATAAAATGGATTTGAATGTGTACTTCTACTTCTCTTCCCTGCAAGAAAACAAAGGGTGAAGGATGTCAATGCTTCTTCCGTCACTGCTGAGAGTTCAGAAGTTCCCTATTGTGCAGATGATGTGAGCGATTGTGTCTAAAATGTGCGTTTAAAAGTCTCAACTGAAACAAAATAACAGTTAACATAGTGTTGCTGAGTTGATCTCATACCTGCGGGGATGTGACGTCAACTTTATTAATTTAACTTTACAAAACTTAAAGTCGTTCACCTGCCTGATCTCAATTTCTTCTCCGAACCCTTTATGCTGATACAAACTTGATTACGACTTCAACGGGAAACACAACGAGTTGAAATCGCATCCTCCGCAGTTTGAAGTCAGCTCTCATATTCTGCTTTTAGCAAAGGACCCAAAGGATGAATTTAGTTTCTCTCTCTGGAAGCCAAACTCATTTCAACGAGGCAGAACACCAAATGCATCAACATGCTGCGTTTGGTGAGCTAAGTGAAGTATTTTAAAAAGGTGGCAGCAGGCGTAAATTATTTTGTCACAAAGTTGGGTAAAGAGAGCCGTGTAGCCGCGAGCTACCGGCGAGAAATGTGCATTTCTGACGAGGCGACGGGCTTCCCTTTACCTCATCAGACACAGAAAAGGTTTAACACAGTAAATCATCATCTTTAATATATGTTTGTTGTCTGTTGCCTCTCCAAATTTCATGCAAACAAAAGGCAGCAGTCAGTTTAACGTGTCGCAGGAGTCGTCTCAGTCTGTAAACCAGAACAGCACCAGACCGGAGGATATTAACGGGTGTTGATAAGAGGAGATCCGGCTCAGCGGCTGCCTTGATTCAAACACAACTAAAGCCTGACCCTTCTCACTATGAGACATATTACACGCCGTGACCCGCCGGGCCGCCTGACAGATAGGACCGTCACAAGAAAAGACACGGAGAAAAGAAGCCAGCTATCTGCCCATGTGATCTCCTCCCGCAAAGACTTTTTTTGTTTGTTTTCCCGCCGTCTTTTCATCCCTCAGGTTCTGACGAGCAAATGGAGATCAAGACCCTCGGAAATCCCAAAGCAACCGAGGACTGTTTTCAAGCCTCCTCCGTGTAATCCTCTGTGTAAAACATATTATTATTCTGGGACAGTTATAGTGACGGGGAGGTTGAGTCCTGGACGTGTTGTGATTGTGAATCACCTCCCCAGGTGGGAACCAGCAGGCCTGTCAGAGTCGTTATTTAAACTCAGTTTCCGACGCTTTGATGACGAAAATCAACTGTAAGAAAAGGAGACGAGTGTTTCCGAGATCCTCAGCAGAATATTCTTAAATCCAGGAGACGTCTATCAGCCTCATGTGATCTCTCGCAGCGTACGCCGAGCGATTCCTTCCCGCCGGCCAGTTCATATCTTAGTCCGGATAATCGGCGAGGATGCATAATAGCTGAAAAGTGATGTTGTGCTCCGGCCCCGTATCTCTGCCTCTCCATTTCACACACGTTATTCTCAGTGGAGATAAAGTCGTAATACACACTCACAAAGAGGCTGAATTTTCGGAAATTCAGCTCACGTGGACGCTCTCAAAATGCTCTCCAGAGTGAAGAAACAGCGGTGCTCGTATTATAATGGGAAAAAAAAAAGACTTTTTTTCACTTTCAACTTCACAACATGTCCATTGCAGAGCTGCAAATATATGTGAACGCACGGTAATGACGCGGACAAGAAGGAAGCGATGTTGTGGAGAGTGTCAGGGACGGAGGTGACGATCGATTCAGGACGAGAAGAAGTTTAACCTCTTCATGAACGCCCCCATTCTAAGGTGCTTTTTCAAAAACGACAAACCGAAATTAAAAGCATGACAGCTCCCACATAGTTTGAGACTCAGGGATGTACTTGGTACCATTGGAAAGGTAACACCCTCAAGTTTTTGACACAGAGTTACAGAGGTTGGAACACAGGTTTTGGTTTTCTGTCCAATTCAAATGTCAATAAACTGACTAAGATATAAGGTCTATGGACACAGCAGACACAATTAGGCCACAGCCACAGGTCTCAGCGTGCTACACTCAAAAAAAGACTAAAAATTTGATTTTTCACAATTTTTTTTCTAAAGGCATGTCTGTGCGTTTTGCTTGGGTCCTTTTTTTCCAAGAGCGCCTACTGAAATTCAAAGGCTTATAACTTGAGAACCCCTTTACCTAGAAACATAATCTTGGTCTCAAATGAAAGCTAAGAGTTGGGGCTGGGGTTTCTTGCTTGGTCAACACTTGTAGCTAATTTGGGGTAAAATGAATGGATATTCCCATTCTATGGACTCTTGGCGAACTATGAAAAAAAAAATTGTGGCATGACGTTGTAGCTGTGGAAAAAGGAAACACTCTGAAGGTATGTAGGCATTCTTGCTTCTTGCGGTAGAGGGCTCTTTCTAATGTTGTGTCATGGTGAGTTTAGAAAACTATTACATGGTCTGGAACTTTTTTCTCAGTCTCAGCTTTCCAACAGTGAGTATATACTGTTAAGATTTGATGCTTAAAACTATTAGTTTTTACGAAGGGTGTTCGTTTAGTGAAGGGTAGGCTATGTTGGAATGGTGTTCCTTAAGGGGTTAATAGATGTTGTGAAATGAATTGTTTCCACACTCAGCAGAAGTGGAAACTCTGGGAATTTGTCCGTCTGTCGCTTCTACTGGAGCTGCACAAAGTAGCTGTTATAGTGCTGGGACAGTACTCATGGATATAAACGGCATTTGTGAAAGATAGGAGTGTAAAATGCAGCGTTTGATAGGATGTATGATGATGTATTTAGAGCAACAAAGACAGAGAGGAGGCTGAGAGATGGACTGACTGTTTCAGCACCACGGAGAGCGACGGGCCCGGTTTCCCGTCACACTCGCTGCCGCGGACGCTGTCGTAAATAACGGGGCGGGTGAAGCTTCGGGACGCCCTCGTCTGGAAACAGAAAACATTCGTCAGCATGTCTTCCAATCAACCTCTCCTGCCCGGATAATGCAATTGAAACAGCATCGATCTAAAGGATGATTTTATTCACGGCGTGGACGGAGATGTGGGTGTGCGGACGTGAGCTGGAACACTCATTATATTCATGTCATTCATTATGTGCAAGAGTTGAAATGTCTCCTGTGCAAACCCCCCAAACTGTTGTTTCAGCTCTGTGTAATTACTGAATAATTCATCTGCGCAAATACTCTGGTGTACTTTCAGGTATTTCAAATATTATTCGACACTATTTACACTGAGTTTTATATGCACACATCTTATTTTTACTCTGTTTAGTTAATCTGAGTGTTCTCTATTTGTAGTGTTCTTATAATTTCTCTAACATGTTGCATTTTCCATTCAGCAGCAGAGCATCTGTACTGCGACCTCCATCGTCCCCGCTCGGACTCATGAAGGATTTCTGACTCGGAAACAAAACTGTGCGAACGAAAAATAGGCCGTATGTTTTTTTAGCGGTGAGGGAACTTATTAATCTTTTGGAAATAACTGGATGGAACCGTGTGAAGTTTCCTCTATCCCGGACACAAAAGAGACGCTGCGCTTGAGAGGAGTGCCATACGTGAGCCCGTATCGACTCGTTGTTGAAGGGCTGTACAAATTTAATTCCCACTTCAGGTGAATTGGTTTGGGATGACACTTAACATGGCGGACCCTCTGCAGGCACGTGTAGGCCGACTTAGCGTGAGGAAAGGGGGGAGGAGGGTGTACGGGCCGGATCGGGACGGGGGAGTCCATGTTTACTAATGTTGCTTTAGATAAGCTTAGTTCAAGTGTCAGATGCAGTAAGTGATTTTTTTTTAAGTGCTTGGAGAGAAACATGAGGAGACTTGAGTCTGTTTCAGCACCGTGGAGAGACACAGTAGAGACCACAGAGAATTGGCTATCACTGCGGATAAAGAGACGATGGCGCCAAAGTCCTTTTCGGCAAGTCTTGCTACTTGGCGGCCATCTTTGCACATCCCCAAGGGCAGTCATTTCAGGCTAACGAGACCAGCTCTCTGTTTGAATGAATGGAGAGACGGCCAGAGCGTCAAATTGGATATAATATGCTCGAGGTTTGTGGTGACGTGGGTTTAAAACACATCGTCTTACGCGACACCAGCTTCTCTCACGGCTGAATCCAGATTTCTGCGACCTGACGCGTTGAGCTCATCCCACAAGAGCACTTGACAAACGGCAGTTTAATGACCAGTGTTTGAACAACCTCGTCTCTCCTGGTAATCCGGTGTATTAGTGTGAAATCCTCCTCTTCTGTGCCTTTTTTTTTGGAAGCCTGTCTGCAGCTGCACCGAATCAGATGGAACTGTTAAGAATCGCAACTGTGCAGAATTCATGTTCATCCTGAGGAGGAACAGCGCTAATGAAGCCCAGCTAACTTCATTCCCTGTTTCTTCTTCTTCAAGCGTCCCTGCGGGGAAACACCAAAACCACAGACATCCTGAGACCGAACACAGACAGACTTTTACAAACAGACGCTTCTCTTTGGTCTCCTGCACAGACACCCAGCTGAGGGAGGAGAGCGTCACGGGTTGACAGTCGTCGGACCTGCCTGACATCTCAATGTTCTGCCCGCTGTAGAGTAAACTGTGGAGTGTCTGATACTGTATATACGGAGCGGCGATGAGTGGATGTGGGGGTCGCTCACAGTCTGCGGTTTGAATGAGTCGGCAGCGGAGACAGAGCAGAGTGTTTGTCTCCACATGCAGGAGTAACAGGAATAGTGACAGCGAGGCAAGAACACTCGGCGGATATCTCCCACTTTTCTGCGTCTTCGTGTTTTTGGGGATTTTTTTTTCATTAAAATCAAAGAAAAATGTGTGCAGCAAGAAGCAGGAAGGAGAATTTGTCTTAGTGTCTGTCTGAATCCAGCTGCATCCGTCTGCATCCCGCCTTCAATCTGCAATTAGACCTGACTCAAAACACTGAGCACAGCTGCACTGTTTGCACTTTCTTTTCCAGTCAAAATGCTTTTTTCTTTCTTTTTATCCTCTGCAGTGAGCAGCGCGCTGCAGTCGGCACGGCGAGGCGAGGCGAGCAGCTATGAATAATTCAGGACGCCTCTTACCAGGACAGAGGCCTCTGAACGCTCAGGTGTGCCTCCGAACCTCTCCTCCACCCTCTGCTGTCCTCCAACACCTCCACCTCCTTTTCCTTTGCTGCCTTTCATCTCCTTAAAATCCTCAACCTCTCCGGTCCCCGTGCTGATCATCCTGTTTGTCAGTTTAAGACTCCTCTTGCCCCATCGCTTTCTTTGTATTTCCATCCGTCTTCTCTCATTATTCCACCCCACTTCTCTCTCTCTCTCTCTCTCTCTCTCTCTCTCCACCTGTTTTGTTTTCAAACTATCCTTCACCTCCTTCCCGCCGCTCTGTCCGCCAGGTGTTTCGATTCAAAATGAATGAAAAATTCAATATAAGTTGCTGTCAGAGCCAAATGACGAATAACAGATTGTGACACGACTCAGGCGGCAGTCATCGCCGCAACAATCGTAAAAAAAACAACTTAATAATGTGACTCAGTCGCTCGGAAGAATCACAACGCGTTTACTTTTTTATCCTCAGCTGGTATAATTCGCTGCCGTTTGTCCTCTGTCATATAAGCTAATAGGTCAGTGTTCACAGCGCTGCGAGGACGACTCGCAAATATTATTTTGACAGTCTGATCTTTTCTACCACCACCACCGTCAACTCGTCTACGCCTCAAAAGTATAAAAAGTCAACTTGACGAGCGTGCAAAGTGTTGAGCGGCTGTGAGCGCGTGTCAAAGCTCTGTGCTGACGAGAACGTGTTGTACAAAACATCTCCAGGCAAAATCCTTCCCAACACTTTAACTATGTTTAGATCTCCCAAAGAATCCTTTTTTTATTCACATGTGCAGATTTAAATTATATTTAAGATGTTATTAAACAATTTCCCCCCCCGGGGATCAATAAAGTATTCTGAATTTATTCAACATTAAAGCTCCTCGGGAGGATGAACTGACAAAGTTTTTGTATTCTACCACTTTCAGGACAGAATGTAAAGTTCAGTTTCAAGGTCCAAGTCAATCCCATCATGTTCAACAGTCTGTCAGGAAGTCCTCCGTTAACGAAGGTTGAAATTTTCAGTTTTTGTTGGAATGGTGGAAAAAAATTAAAAATATAGACGCAGCGTCATCAGTCAACTGAACCCACACACCATACTGACCCTCATGAAGCTGGATTTATTAGTTTTACCTCGGAGTAGCTTATAAACTGTCGCCTGAATGTAAATCTAATCAGTAGATTGCAATTTTAGGCTCCGAGGGCTCGTCATCCATCCATGCGCCTTCCGATCCGACAACACCGACCCCGAAAGACTGGAGCCCGCCTTTCATCAGCACCGATGCCTTCGAGTGGTGTCGCCTACACACAAACAAACTTTCCCTCGTCCGTCATTTAGCAGAAGTCGTCTCGCGACTGAAATGCCAGGTAACGCTACGTACTTAACTTCCCGTGTCTAAAACATTTCACTGTAGCGTGAACGATGTTTCCTGCGGCGCTTCGTGTTGTTTGAACTGTCGGCTGCTCTGACAGCCGCCGCCTGTGAGCGGTGTTGGCCGGGCCTGGCTCTCCGAGTCCTCCTCCTCCTCCCCGCTGCTCGTCTGAAGCTGTGAGAGAATTGGACATAATTCATCGCACATACACCCGAGTTCCTCCCCTCTCCTGTCTCTCCCCACTCTAATCCCTTTCTTCCTCTCTCAGCATCCCTCTCTCTCTCTCTCTCCGAAGCATTTGCTGCAACAAGGACTAAATTGATCTACTCTCAAACCAGAATTGCCTCCACTGTCACCTCTCTGTTAGCCTGATAGTTATTGAGAATGTATTGTGTGTGTGTGCACTGAGATGTGTGTGAGATATGTGGCTGCTCTGTTTTCCTTGGCTGTTTGTGGGTGTGTGAGCGCAGAGGAAGCGTCTGTCTTGTAAATAACATTTGTGCCTTCGGTTCCCTGTGTCGCTCTCCCCATTTATCCGGCCCAGCTGTGCGAGCTGCAGCAGAGACGGAGGGAGGAGGCCCGGCAGCCGAGGGTGGGAGGAGGAAGAGGAGCGGGCGAGCGAGCGAGAGGAAGGATGGTTGACTCATACCTGTCCCTATATCTGCGTCCATCCCTGTTGCTTTATCTGTACCACCTCTGTTCTCTGCTCGTCCTCCCTAAAAGCCGACATCCTCAGCCGAGAGTCGCTGCTGTCAATAATGTCGAGCTCTCGGCCCGCTATCGAGCGTCTGCGTCGATACGCATCAAGCCGCCGCCCGGGGGCTAAAGCAAATATAGACGTCTTGAGCTATAAGGGAAAAAATATAATGATGAGTCAGACTTTTGCATACAGCTCACATAATCACACTTCCTCGTGTTTAAGGTTCCTCCCACGCAGAGCCGGTTTATTCTGGGATGTGTAAGGTGTTTGGATAGCTACCTGCCAAAAGCAAGAACAAGTAACTTAAACTATGTGCGATGTGTCGCTCACGATGCGAGCTGCGCTGCCAACGAAGTGGGAGGATTTCTTTCCTCTGTAAAAACTTCTGTTTTGATGAACTCTTCTTTAGCGTTTCGAAAAAGCTCTTCTAAGACTCCCGCGAGGCACTGCACGCTTTTCTAAATCATTTATGCGGTTATGTTAAAAATATTAGCCTTTCGAGGGTGTTGTGTTTCGGGTTAAAGCATATGTTCAGGATCGGGATCAGAAAACGTAGCCAGCCAGAAAGCCACCGTGGAAAGTTACGTAACCTGTAGACGCGCAGGAACTGATGTAAGCTTAATAAATCTGGTCTACAAGACTGCAAACTGCAGAGAACGCGCCTCAAATCAGAAGCTGAAGTCTGCAGCAGCCTCCGAGGGTCGGAGCGGACGCAGCTTGGTTCCACTTCCAGCCGCCTGATTGGACCCCAGCTTTGAGCTTGTCCTTCGTTTCTCTACAACACACCTGTAAAGTCTCCTGATTGCATGTCGCCTGGTTGTGACGCTAGTGTGCTGACAAATATCCGCCCACAGACGGACAGACAGAGGTGAAATCAGCGCCTGCTGCGCCAGACTGGACGGGATTGATGGGGGACCGGGTTCGGGCCCGTGTCCACCACAAAGCATGTTCTTTTACCGAGCGCCACCATCTTTTTTCTCAATCATTCCTAATGAAAAAGCAAAAGAAAAAAGTGTTGCTCCCAGCGTCAGTCTCAGAGCTCTCTGTCCTTTCTGCGCGACCGCTGTGAGCGAGATCTCAAAACTTTTCAGAAAGACACCGTTGGCTTCCGTCGCATAAATAATCCAAGAAATCGAGAAGAAACTTGACAAAAACAAAAACTGAGACAGCAAAGTCCATTTTTTGGAGCAGATAGTCTGCACACTGAATGTTGAGTTTGTATCACCCTGCAGGTCGGTAAGCTTGTTATTTTAGGACTTTAGGACTCTGGTCTGGTTCTGCTCCAATTGGAAAGTTTCATAACTTTTGTGGATAACGACCCGATGGCCAACAGCTCCTCTTCCTGCTTCCCATCTCCAACCTCAGCCTTCATGTCGATCTCTTTCCGCACCTGTAAACTTTCACGATTGTGACACTACTGCTCTGAAAACATCTGTCAGCCGACAACCAGGCAGAGAAATTAACGCCCTGCTTCATACGTAACATTCCTGTGTTAGTTCCTGCTTACAAAAGGTGTCAACAGGAACACACGTTGGCACGATGACGCACACACAGACTCACAAACTGAAAACAGCCGCTGGTCAATAGTTTGTTACCAGATTCACACATTCACATAAAACTCTACACACGCTGGCTTCAACAAATCGACTGACCCAGAATTGATTTTTGGGAGAAAAAAAAAAAAACCAGTTGAGTCCGAAACAATTCAGGACAGATCAGGCTGCATTCCTTGGCTGCATTTGAAGGAGCCTTCTGAAATGAGACTTCAGACAATCTGGACCCTGAAGTGGGACACGGGGGGAGGCAAAACAAAGAAAAGCTTTCATGAATTTGTTTCACTCCGGCTAAAAATAGCAAAAATTCCCCCAAAATCTGAACCGGTTGTGCTCTCCCGTCTTCGCAGGCATCCTTCACCCGCCTTTGTCGGGGGGGGGATTCAATTTGAGCAACCGTGGCAGGCGGTAAGATACTGTGACAACATCACAATCGCAAAATAGGAATTGTAAATAGTGTAGCATTGCGGATTAGCAGATTTAATTTACAGCCCGTGTAAATCTCACCCTCCAGGCGGCGTTTCCTCCTGCAGCACATGTCAGCAAACAATGACGAGCGGCTCGGGGGGTGAAAGCAGGCCGCGTGTTTGTCACAGGTAAACACACGGAGGGGAGGCTGTTCTCTTGTTTACTCCCACATTTACCAGCGAAAACCTGCGCTGGCGTTTCAAATGCAAATGAACACATGAAAGGACGCTGCGGCCACCTGCAACCCGCAGCCAAAAAGCTCTGCGCCGACGGGGAAAAAAAAACAAAAAACGAAGCACCGTGGAGGAGCAACAATGTGTCTCCGGCAATCCATTCCCTCTCCGATCCCGCAACACTGAGTGCGCTTTCAATCAGCCTCTGTCGGCCCTGTGTGGCTGCCGGGAGCCAACATGGCCGAATTCCAAGCTAATACATTTTTCAATTGATCTGTTTGATAACAACAGAGGAAAAAAGTTTTCCCTCCTGGCCTTACAGTCGGAGCCGCGCGGCACCTGGAGAGGGCCGCTCGCTTTCTCCGCTTCCACAGGTGATGGCTGCGACGTCATGTTGCAACACCCTGAGATGGCTATCAGTGGAATTGGCTTTGAGATTGCTCTCCACAGCGAAACCCCCCCCCCCCCGCTCCTCTGATTGAGGCCCTCGACACAGCGCCGCATCATCCATCAACGGAATGGGAATGCAGATGGGGGGGGGGGGAGAGAGGAGGAGGAGGAGGAGGAGGAGGAGGAGGAGAGGGGAGCAGAGAGTGAAAGATGAAAGAACGGAGAGCAGGGAGGGGGTATTGATAAAGTCAGGAGAGATAAGACCGGGTGAAATAGATAGACAAACACAGAGAGCAAGATAAGGGCAGAGAGAGAAAATGAGGCTGACGACGTGTTGGAGTGTAAATGAGGCGAGAGATGAAGACTGCGAGCGGAGCGCAGAGGGAGGGGGAGGAAGAGGAGGGAGACGCCGAGGAAACAGTCGAAGGTGGGAGGGGGGGGGCGCGAGGGAGAGACCGAAACAGAGGCTGAGACGGAAAGAGAGGACGAGACGCGAGGAAGCGTCGGCGTCCGCGGTAATGTGGACGAATCTGAAGAGCCCGTCTGTTTCTCTCTGCTCGGGTATTACATCCACTTTAAGCCACCGTTCTCAAATCGTTGTGAAAAAAAGGCTGGCTGGCCGTTGCGGTTGTGGATGGAGAGAATAGAGCTCCTTAAAAGCACTTTGCTGTGATCGTCTATGCAGCTTTGACAAACACAGACACTGTACGTGTGTTTAGCAGCAAATCTGCGAAGCCGCCTGTCTGTTGCCTCCAGCTGTCTCTGTGAAATATGATTTTGTTTGTATGTATTCCCGCTGATACAGTCCCAGAGCCGTCCCCGACATATCTTGCTGTTTTCGGACAGCTTCAAGCGTATTTTGTTCTTGATTAGTTTTTGTTTTTGACTCACAGAGCTGAGACCATTTCACTCTGTTAATAACTGCCAAAAAAATCATAAAATATCAGATTATGCGAAGTGATTGTCAGGAAACTCTGCGTCGCGTGACCCTGGAGAGGTAAAGCTTCACCGTTGGATGTCATGTTCCAAGAGTGTTGAATAAATCCACGTTGTATAACCACACAAACATCTATTATGTGCAGCTGATGAGTTTAAAGCCCTCTCCACTGCAGGCTCTGCCTTTCTGTCTCCTTCTGCACGACATAAAGTTCCAAATAGATTGATTTGCTCTCTCTTTAAATGACTGAGAACAATAGCGGGGTAAGGTAACGGCAGTGTTGTGAGAGACTCCATCTCTGCTCTCTGTGCCTGCGGCTGCTGCATGTCAGTGTCACAGGCCGATAGATTTCCTATTAACTTCATCTTCATCTGGGACGAGCGGCGCCGGGCTTCGGAGGCCGGTGGCAGCGCGGCATCAAGGTCTTTACAGCGGCGGTGATTGACGTGTGAATACACAAGCCTGCGGGCTCAGAGTGCTGGATAAGAGACGCCGCGAGGAGTGTGGATTGTTCACGAGAAGCCAACACACACACACACAGAGAGAGAAGGTTGTACTGTAGCTTTTAGATGTCGGTGGTCTGAAAACAGCTGAAAGAGGAACATTATACAGGTTTAACAATATCAGGGCGACACTTGTCAATCAATGCAACAATCTGCATCTTATCAAGTGATTATGACCGTTTGCTGTAGAAATAAATGGAAAATGAATGTGCATTGGGGAATGTTGAACTGAAACCTGTTTTGTCAACACGTTCTTATCCCAGGTCTTCAAATTCCAACATCGGTTTGGCGTCCTATACGCACAGGTTACCTTCAGCGTCTGTGTGCAACATGCAGAGACTTCCTGCCAGAAAGTCCTTCTAACTAGTAGTTGAACTCAACAGCAGTTTGGTTTTGTTCAGGCACAGAACTACTCAGTCATGTTTAGCAGAAGATCATCAGTGTTTGGAGCCATCTGGGACTTAAACCCCGGTCTCAGTGAGTGAAGGTTCTGTGTGTGATCCATCACTCTGCCCTGACCTCTGGCTCAACGTTTAGGGTCCGATAATTACAAAATGTTTGCTGTTAAGCAGACAAGTTGGATTTCACTGTAAAATCACTGTGTCTCTAATATTTGCTTATACTCAGATGGTCTCATTTCCTGAGTCGGGAAGTCGTTCTTTTGACATCTCTGTGTATCAGATCCTGAGAGCAACATGGACGCCAAAAGTAAGTTGTTTGGCGTTTTATCACTCGGAGCGTTTAAACGACATGTTGCCAGCTGTTTCGACCGTTTGAGTGATAAGGAAGCGTAAAGGAAACAATACAATGACGATACAGTACATGACTCTGGTGAAAGTTTCTTACCACCAACACCGTGTTTACTTTCGTCCGCCATGTTTCAACTTCAGCAAGGTAACTTTCCCTTGTTGTCATGACTTCAGCTGAGTTTTCTTCTTACTTATAACATTCTTCTGCTTATTCAGACGGCACATGAACACACAGCGGGTCCAAGTTGGATTCTAGTTTAGAGTCCTAAATCTTTAAATAACCAAGTGCAGCAGTGCAGCGTCCTCACATTCATACACTTCACCTTCAGACACTGCAGAGACTTTTAATCCTCATAAAGACAGACATACATTACACCACACACACACGCACACACACACACACACGCTCTGTTATGAATAAATTGTGACAGTAGTCAAAGTGGTGCAATCATCTCCTGATTATTAAGTAATTACTGCGGGCTAATTGGAAGCGGTTATTGTTTTTTATGGTTCTCGGAGCAGCTTTGTGATGAAGTTTTGTCAAAGACGGAAACGAGGTGCGGTCACTGTCACGGCCACGTGCGTCCACGGGAGCATGTACGTCTAATGTGCACGAGGACGAGGTCGTGTGCTGCTGCAGCACCGCTGAACCTGCAACCGTGTAAAACACTTAACGGAGAGCACAAGCGCTGCTCTCAGGACTGAACTTGTAAAATAAGTATGAGCAGGACACGGCTGCTGTTTCAAAGATGTACTGACGAACAGCAGAACAGATCATCGGGCCACATGTTCAGCTGCTTGTTTTACTGTGAAGTATTAATGTATGAAAGGAATGTTAAAGTGTGACATCACAAAATAAAGTACTTGCCAAGTTCAATTTGCTAAAAAGCTGGAGAGATAATTAATTAACGCTCATTTGATGCACACCCATGAGGTGACGTCCTTGTTTCGTGTTGCATGTAAGATTAAAAACTGTGATGTGACGGCGGTGAAACAAAGTTAACTTTGTTTAAGTGCCGTGCCAGCAGAGCAGCTTCTCTCCTCCGGCTGTGAGACTCCTTAATTTATCCTCAGCCATTAAAAAATAGTTTAAAGTTTATGACTTATCCAACCTGGATAAGTCTGAATCCGACCCAGGGGCGTTAAGAATAACTATATGGAAATAGCCACTCCTCTCACTGACGATCTCAGTTCCTTATGTAAGTTATATAGAGGCATCAGTATTAAATGGAGACAGCTCCACAGTCAGTTTCAAGTTGCTTGTGGAGCGTTTGATTTCATGCTTTACCATAAAAATACAGAAAATGTGATTTTTTTTTGGGCAGATTTAAGGTCCAACGTGCGTGACCGTGTAATGTTTAGATGCTCGGTACCAGAGCTGGAACTCTCACTGCAGATGAGTTGTTTCGTTGAGTTGAGTGTCGTTTAAAACTTGAATACCTTCTGAGAAAACTGAAAAACACCCGTTGATATACTCAGATAACAGAGTTTAGCAGTTTTTCTACTTTTTATGCAGGTGAGTGTCAAGTTGAACATCGGAGACACGAGCACAAGGACCATTTCAATATTATTCACAGCAGCAACCTGAAACTCTCCGAAGAAAAGGGTGCAGGTATCCACTTTGAATGAATCTGTTGATCACAGAAGCACAGACTCTGCTCTCTGGATGTTCCCTCGGCCGACAGTGGCAGTGCAGAGCCCCACAGCTCTGCGTTTGATCTACGTCTCCTCCCCGCTCCTTTCCCCCTTCTCATTCTTTGGAAGAGACAGTTTAAACGAGGTCTTTGTGCTCCACCCGGAGCTCCAGACACCATCCAAGTGGTCTTCAATAAAACTCCTGCCCTCCTCTGCACCACGTCGAGATTTACGACGCACAAATTTTCATTGAATCTCAGGGATGCTCAGATTGAACGGCCTTGTCTTCAAGGCACGAGCCTCATCAGAGGGGCGCAGACGCCTGGAAGGTCTCAGAGCACGCAGACGGATGGAGGGACGGACGAGGACAGAGAGACAAAGACGAGACGAGCCGACTGGCATTTTAGTTTGACTTGCAAACTGAGACAGCTGCACAGTATCCACTCTTCAAAAGGAAATCTCCCACGCTGTCCCTTTGGTCATGGAAGGCAAAGAGATTTAACGTGTTCTTGATTAATACGTGTACAATGAGACTTTTATGTGAGTGCTGATCAAGTGCAGGGTGAACGCTGTTGGACCGACACGTTCTCACTCCCATCTCGTCATATACAGAAGCCTTAAGCTTCAAACTGTGACGCTCTACCTAAACCTCTAGAGTCACTTCTGCATAAAACAGGCTTGGCAGTCAACTTAGCAATAATATGAAATATGCAACGGCCTGATTGACTTTCTAAATAATCAAGCTTGCTCATTCACATATGACATGTTATTACTTTTGGACTGTCAGGATGTGTTAAAGGAGAACTTTGGACGTTTTTATCCCTGTTGATCGAGGTTACAGAGTGCTGTCAGTAGGAAAAATAACGTGAATTTTTTGCACAATATTGACCAGATATCAGGACGGCAGCTAAAGCGAACCTATGGGGACATCCTTAAGTTTCACTTTCGGTTATGTCTGCCCCCATAGGTTCGCTTTAGCTGCCGTTCTGATACTCGGTAAATATTATGCCAAATGTTCTTGTTATTTTTCCCAATGACAGCCCTCGGTAACCTCGATCAACAGGGATGTGGGTTAAAAACGGCCGAAGTTCTTTAAGATGTGGAAAACAAAAATACTTGGTTAGGTTAGGTTATTAAAAATACTTGCCAGACAATATCTCTGTTAGGTTTAGATACTCAAAATACTTGGTTAGACTTTGGAAAAGATCATATATAAGTGAGGTAACTCTTGTCACGCAATGTAACTTTGTCATTAACACACATTAACATACTGACGTAGATAATTTGAAGCAAATCAGTCTCGACTCTTCGATGCAAAACCCGGTTTTCTGAGGGAAAGTCCAGTGGATGACACATCCAACTACCATGACCACCCTGTGAATCAGACTTTGCTTGTTGTTCATCAAAAAGTGACAATATAGTGCAGAGTCAGACTTAGAGGCGTTGAACCACTGACTAAACCTACCAAATCCTTTTTTGATGGTGCACAACACGTTTTCATTCAGCCTCTTTAGCTTCACTGTAAGATGCTAAAACTCCACAGATGCCACTATTAATATAATATATAGTTTGTAAAACCTCAGTGGACGGGAACCTTGAGATGGCACTGTGCGCTCACACGACTTTTTTTTGTGAAGAACATTGTTCATAAAAGCACTTTATTTGCTTTCAGGGGACGTCAAAATTCAAATGAGGCAACAAACCAAACATCAAACACAAGTTAATAAAAGTAATAAAACATATTTAATAAGTAAATGCATCACGTGCATCTCTTGGAAAGGACTGAGACTACTTAATGGAAAAAGATAAAATAAAAAAAATGCTGTTGGCGTGGATTGATCTTGACTGACAGAACAAAGCGAGCTGCATTTCAATCAGCACTTCACTCGGGTGTTATCATCACTCAGAAACAGGATGTTCATCCCCATGCTTCTGTTTAAACAATGATCTTCTTCTGTATTCTGGCAGAACGGAAATCAATCCGGCAATGACTCATTTTAGAGCTGCAGTTATGGCCCCCATTATGTTCATGTTGTATTAAAAAAAGAGTGAATTATTGATTTTGGAAGTCTGGGCACATCTGTGACTTTCACTACTGATACACATAACTGTGATAAACTCGACTCTGTGAGTGTGAATCTGTCCTTAAGTAGTGTCAGTACTTTGTATTCAGTCACCACACATGAGCTTGTTCTCTTCATTTTAATGATAAATCATGCTTTTATTGCATTTTAGCATCATTTCCTGTAGACGCTGTTTTGTGAAGAACAGCACGTTAAAGTACGCTGCAAAACTGTTCTGTTCACAGATTCTTAGTTATCGCGATCGATGTTTGAGATGTTTCACGCATGTACTCATGGCATGTTTTAACACTACACACCCTCAAAGCTGCACAACTATAGTATACACAACTTGTTTAATTGATCTGTTTCCTCTAATTTCCACTTAATCTGGACTGGCTGAAGTCGGCCTCAGATACGAGGGTTTAATGAGAAGTTCAGTGAGTGATGTGGGAGGTTTGGAGAGGAAACCTCGGGGAACGAAAGGGTGAAGGTGCAGAGCTTCTTGAGCAAAGAAGCGAGCTTAGCATCTCTTTCAGAAATTAACAGACATTTGGGAAATATCGTATTTGTAAATGGAAGAAAAAGCATTGAGAAATGCAGAACAGCCCTGAAAAGTCCAACGATGCTTTATCCTTCAAAGAAAGCAGAACCTCAGAAAACCTCAAACCACATGATGACAAAACACTGAGAATATTTTCCCTCTTTCACCCGTTTTTTTTTATTTCCTTATGTTAAGAAGATGCACTGTGACGAGCCTCTTACCCTTTGAGCAAAGGACTAGTTCAGCTGCCGTGTGACGGGGATGGATATTGATTATTGGTTTGAAAATGCTGCCCAGCGCTTAAATAAAACAACACAATGAACTCCGACACTGGCTGTCCAAAACTCCATTATGCTGCCGTTGTTTCTTTCAACCTGAAAAAAAACTCCATGTAGGACTCTGAAAGAAGCTTACATCACAACTTACATCAACATTTCTTTCTCAGCGATGACCTCTATTGACTGCAGTGATTATTCCGACAGCAAAGGAGGAAGTCAGGTATAAAAAGTAGAATAAAAAGTGAAAAGGTCTGTATAGGGAAGGAGGAGGTCAGGCACAAGAGCACGATTTAGCAACAGCGTAGATCTGAAGCCTTTTTCTATGAGGTATATGAATAAATTGGTCATCGTGGTGCGATGGATGGATTCACTGACTCACACAGGTGTCCTTACCTGGGGCCCAGTCAGCTGTTTTTAGTTGTATTCTGTAATCAAAAAGTGCGAGGAGCACTTGTCAGAGCTCGGTCTATGAAAGATCTCTGCAAAGGAAAAGTTTATATCTTTGTTTTTCAGTTTAAATTCCACAGGGGGGGCTTGAGTTAAAAAAAACAAAGAGCCCAGCGCCCACAGTGCTAAACGAGGCCAGGAGAGAGTGGAGCTCGCTGGTTAAAGCCTCTCTGGATGAATAAAGGTTAATAGGAAAAAGAAAAAGTGGATAAGAGGGATTTGGTGATTCTTTATCCCGGCCTGTCATCGTCTTTATTCAGCTTCCTGCGGGGATTTGGAGACGGCCACTTTCCTTAGCCATTATTCACATCCGAGGAAGCCAATAGAGAAGAAAGTGGAGAAACATCCAATCCGTCCACCTGCTTAGGTATTCATATATTTATATCTGTCGTCCCTCTGGACTGCAGTCGCCATGTGGCAGCGCGGTAATGAAATTATTTTTCAAATGGAAAATACACAGATGGGCAAAATGCCAAGTCTATTTTCCTCTTTTTTCTTTCCTTTCATATGTCTGAATTGTGTAAACTATGCATGAGAAATATTCTAGACAGCAGCTTTCCTCCTGACTTCTGTCTGCCGGGCTGTGTGGTGAATTGTATGTTCACTCTCCCAATGTTATCTCCCTCCAATCCCCACCGCTGGAAAAAAAAAAAAAGAGTGGGGACGAGTGTGGCTGGAAGTTGTCAGCTTTATCTGCCACCCCGGCCTTTTTGATCTCCCCCCGTATGGGACTTTACTGAATGAAGACGAGTCATGCATAAACACGGGCGGACACAGAGAGATGCCCTCACGCACGCAAATTCACGCCAGGAAAGTCAAAAAAAAAATTGCGAGCGAGACAAAAAGCAAACAGGCGCTCGAAACAGTCGAAACACAAACCCCACAGGAACACACATCCATCCATCCATCCGTCTCCTGAGAACACATCCTCGAGGTCTGTAAATAATATATGACTGTCCTGCTGTGAAATATATGGACTGTGATAGTTTAATCACTGCATTAGTTCGGTCTTGAAGATGTATTGAATAACAGCGCTAACACTAAATCGCTCTCCTCCTCTTTATGCCAGTGCTTTGCTAACGATCGAGCACAGAAATGAAGAAAAGAAAAGGAGAAAGAAAAGAGAGAGCGAGAGGAGCCATTGTGTTGTAAATTACATTTAAACCCTGAAGGTTTGAGGTGTTTGACATCGTGTTCCTCGTATTCAAAATGACAACACTGTTCTAATTTTGGCAAAATCTAGAGGGATGACGCCGGGGTTCTGCTTTGATTATTTCATTATCGTTCAATTGTTCAAGCTTTTAAACTCGACCGAAAAATGCCCAGCGCAAATTCCTCGCGGGCCAAACTGATGTCTTCAATTTCCTGTTTTTTTGCAAAAAGCAAACACTCCAAACATCGACAGAGAAAAGCAGCACGTCCTCACATTTAAGAAACAGGGACAGAAAATGCAAAAACTGTTGTTTTTTTTTCCATAAAAGGAAAGAAAATGCACCAAAATTAGCCTGGAAGTGAACCAAGATCACACAGGATCCAAGTAGTCTCAGTTCTTACTTTTGGTCCTCATCTGGGTTTGATTGACAGCGTTAACACCAGCTCAGGCCAACTGCACTAACTGGGAAAATGCACCAGGGTCTGTTGTAATTGGACCAAAAGTGGATGTGAACTCACGGAGATAACTCTCAGTTGCGAGTAGCGACTAAGGTGAATAAACGTTAGTCAAGCACATTTCTGCAAAACCACAGATGAGTTCAAACCGGACGTTTCTTTATGTTGCAGCTGTGTTTGTTTAGGGGTGAATCTCGAATTCTGATTCGTCACAACACTGTGCTGATGCTCTGGTTAGGTTAAGACACAAAACCCACTCGGTTAGGATTTGGGAAAACATCACAGTTGGGCTTTATATACTTGTTTTGGTCGCAGCGATCATGGATTGAGACGTTCCGAGTTTGGGTCACCACAATACACTGATGGAAATGTCACCAGGTGTCCTTAAATATATCCAATGGCGTGAGTCGATGTCTGGTGCTTCGTGTGGCAGTGCTGTTGGCTTGTAATATCACCACCACCGTCCCCCCCACATGCTGTTGTGACAGGCGGCTGATAAGCATATAATGTGAACGTGATATGTCACAGATGGTACTGTGGTTTGCAGAAACTGTGGACGTAATATACTGAAGACTGGGCTGTTTTGCACCGGAAAAAAACAACAGAAATCTGATTTTCTGGCCCAAAAAGGCACTTACGACGGAGGTGGCCTAAAGGGAGATCAGGCTTCGGTCCACGGTGGCCTCACTCCCCTAATGCCATCCTGCAAAGCCACAGTCCGTTTAGACAGAGGAAAGAGATGACTGAGACGAGGAGGAGGTTCAGAGTCTTGGGTGTGTGTGAAGGGATTCTGCGGTGGGATCAATAAGATACACCTGTGACGGAGATTGTATCGTGTGCGGCAGAGAGACGGAGTGAAAGAAGCAGCATCAGAGGCGGCAGGAGACAGCTGCGCGTCTCGCTGTCAAACACTTTGTCTCTCATACATAACTGCACTTTAAATAAAGGATGCAGTCAAGACGAACCGCAGAGGACAGACGGAGACATAAAGAGAGTCAGACAGCCTCACAGCATGATGGGCAGCTTCTGCACAGGCAGAAATAGACGGACCTGCTTTCATCTGAAATATACATCTGCCTCGACCTGAGCACTCGGACGTTTTGTCATTGACTCAGAGACTCCAGTTTCTTTCTTACGGGACCTCCCGCCGCGTGAAGCACAAAAACAGTAGAGTCCTCCCTGCTAGGCTGGACATAATAGCACCTCGATCAGTCGATGCTCATATTGATCGTCACAGCGGGTCAAAAAGACAGACGGTGTTTATCTGCATGGAACAAGATGGCAACGCTGACAGCAGCACATCAAGCAGGCAGAAGGGAAGAGGCTCTTTTCTCTGAGGGCTCCTCAGAGCAAAACAGCTCACCAAATGTCCACTTCTTCCACTTCTACCAACACTGCGAGTTTCAAAAGCTGCAAAAGAATAAAGCGCAGAGTTTTCAAACTTTTCCAGCCATCGATCAGAACTTGTCACCTTTTAAGAGCTGCCCGCTGCTGCTGGAAATATGTTTGGCGAGAGTGCAAAGACTGAATCAAATGGTCAATGAGCCCAAAAACCAAAACTGTGAGCTTGAAGAGGTGAAAGCGTTCTGTAGAGCTGCGGTAGCCGAGTCAACAGAGTTTATACAACATGTTTCACACGCAGATTCCAGGATTACAGGACGGTGGGGATGTGAAAGCTGGCGTTTCAACATTTGTAAGGGTGACACCACTGGATTTTTTGTTGCCATTTAAAAGGCGTCAAAACCAGATATTTTTAATGAGACATCGGGACATATTCCAGACGTGTTCGTGGCGACAGAGTCGTAAAGCTGCACTGGCGATTTGTTTGGCAGTCGGTTGGTGGATTCCCATTGCACATTGGATTCAATCGTAGCAGTTACAGATTAACGCAACGTCAACAAAGTCAGTAGATTTGATGGTGTGACGGATTTATCTGGACTGAGAGGTTTGAATTGTAGCTCTGTTGTAAATGATTATTTTGTCGATGTTTTCTCATCCGTCTGGTTTCTTTCTTTTAAAATTGGACAGTTTTGCTTCGTTTGATCCCCGTTAATTCTACGTTCCGTGCACATTTTTCTGGTGTTTTAAAAATTGTTTCACGAGCGAATTAAATGAAACAAAGCAGTGGAACAATCCTCCCATTAGGAGACCGACTACAGAGCTCTGTAGTCCTCTGGGAGTCCAACACCACTTCAAAGAAACTCTGACCTTCCCTCTTCCTCTGCTCTTCTTCTGCTGTTCTTTGTACCTCTCTTTATTCTCACTAACTGACTCTTATTATCTCACTTTCTCCTTTCCTCTTTGTTTCCCACTCTCTAAGCTCCTTCCTCTTTACTCCATCCTTTGCCCTCTGTCAAGTTTTCTCCCTCCGATCGTTGATTGTTGCGTCTCGTTCCCAACTCGTCAAACACCGACACTTTGGGTTACTGACCTACCCAACATGAAAATGTGACCTTCTTAATGACCATCTTCTGCTCCGCTTCTTCTTCGCTCTCATCTTCCATCTTACTCGCGGATAAAGACAGGGCATTAATCAACTAGGCGCAGAAGTCTGAGACGCTGTAATGAAACAGGCGGCTCGAGGGCCCCGCATCATCAAATCCTCTTGAAGTGCTGTTGAGTAAGACTTTTGAGCCTTACCTCATCAGCTAACTCAGAAAAAAAATGTGCTGTGCAAAGCTTATTTTTTGAAACGCAGCCTTCAAAAAGAGAGGGCTGATGTAACCGAGACCATTACCTGGGAAGGATAACACCCAGCAGGAAGAGTGTAACCCTGTGAAACTCAGACGCCTTTTGAAGTGTAACGACAGAGAGCAGACAAAGTCGTCGAGCGCTGGAGAAGAGTCTCGTCTCTGGAGGTTCGGGTCGGTGACTTTGACGGGGCTCGGAAAATAAATGCTCTTCTGCTCGCGTGGATGTGTGTTTGGATCTTTTCTGTAAAAGTCGCACAAGGGCCGGTGTTACTTTTCACTTCATTATTCAGGCCCAGTCAAACAAATTTGGCTAATTTGCAGCCGCAGGAAGAGACTGTTAACCGCAGTTTACAGTTAATGAGGTCCTCTTGTTGGAACAGCTCAAAGTGTCCAATATTATAACGCGAAGACGAAATGAGGAAAATTAGAAAATTCTGCAGAATGTGAGGCTAATTAATAAAACTATTAAAACATAACTTTTGTGTTGTAAGTGTCGTTTTTTGGAAAAGCCTTTCATTTCTAGTGTTGAGGCAGGGAAGTCATTTTTTCTGCCGAATGCCACAAATGTCAGAATGAGCAACCTGATTAAGACAGGTTAAGTGAGGGAGCCGAGAGCGAGTCCAGATCTGTTTGATTATCTGGTCACAGGTCGTTATGTCGTGAGCGGGTAGGAAGGACCTTGCTCAGGGGCATGTCAGCAGTGGTAATTATGTACCGGGAGCGCTGGCGTTTCAGTCTGTCAGGCTCAAACTAATGACTTTCAGTCGACAATCATTTCATCTCTAACATTAGCCACCTGATGCCTCATTAGTGGAGCATTTGTGTTTGTATATGTGAGCTTTGTGAGTCATCAAACACCAACATCACCCCATAAAGACACCGAGTGCAACGATGACATCTGGCCGTTAACTCGCGGAAGCCGAGCCGACTGCGAGCTCGCTTTCTTTCATCACCACGCTGTCAATATCACACTCGATATTGTAAAGACCGCAGCAGACGGTGTGATGTGCGGATCATTACTGAGGTTTAAAAAAAAAATGCCCAACAAAGTTTGATGCCTGCTTAGATGTTGAACTTGTCGTGACCCCAGTTAGAAACTTTGTGTTAAAAAATGTCTGCAGTCAGCCGCTCGAAATCTGACCGGGAGGTAGACCAAACCCAATTAGACAGACTCCCACTCAAACAAAGTAATGTGGACTCATCCGTCATGAGCAATGACGGCACAAGTTACGGGTCTACATTTTGGAAAAAAAACAAGAAAGTGGAAGGTAGAGAGAAAGCTGCTGCATCTGAGTGAACAAACTTCTGGAAAATAATTGAATTTCTGAGGACGATCAGAATGGATCTCTGAGATGGCAGCTGTTACAGTTACCACTGACTTCAGGATCAATACTTAATCCTGCACACTTGTTGGTCTGGTTCTGCTAGACTTGAGCGCACCATCTCTTAAAGCAAATAGTGATTCTTTCCATCAAATGATGACCCTGTTTAAACCTGGCACTGCCGTCTGCCCTGATTGATCTGATCACAAATGGACAGCTGTACAGTGGTGCCCCCCCCTCACCCTTTACCAGACTCCCTTAACAAAATGTGTCATTTTGAGAGTTGCTGAGTGAGGAGAAATCAAAAACAAACTTGGAGAAATAGATTTGGCACATTCTCAATCATTTGTGCCTCCTTGAATATTCGGCATTTAATTAAAAACATTAAGTTGTCTATTAACTTGTAAAAAGTAGGAGATTGTCACAGTCAGTGCGTTTACATGCACAGCTTAGTCAGATTACAGCCATAGTTCGACTATGCCGCTCAACCAGACAACTGCAATTATCCAAGTATACATGCCGGTGAGAAAATCGGATTATTGTCCGGAGCATGTCATACCCCGGTACGCTAGGTGGCGCTGTACCCATTTCAACTAGAGGTGACAGAGCCACCTCCGGCTGACCTCTTTACGTCACCAGCTGCCTCGGCATTCCAGAAATATGGCGTACGAAGAGCGAGACGAAGCTACATCTTTGTACATTTCGTATATGGTGTACATGATAATTACACAAACTAGATGCACAATGGCGCTCTTTCTTGCTGTGCAAGAACGCAAAATCCGATCCGTTCTGATGGAACGTATACATGCAGGAGTAATGCGACTATCAATCGAATAATCTGGGTCCTTTAATCCGACCATGAGAAATCCGATCCGGTCCGATTTTAGTCAGACTCAGGTGTATACATGCATCTTAAAGATCCGATCATAGTCGGACTAACACAGTAATTCGGTTTTCTCGAGTGTCATGTAAACACACTGAGTGTTGATGTGCCAGCCAATCTCTAAAGAGCATATTAACGGCCAACATTTAGCAACTGATTTCACAATTAACACTTGTTTCATGAAATAATGTAATTGACATCAAACATGTCAAATTGTATTCACACAGTAAACAGTAACCATGGAGAATATCACCAAAGTCCCTTTAAAAAATGTTCAATTTGTGAGTTGTTGAATGAGGAGAAACTTTATAAACTTAATAGACACATTCTTAATTATTTGGGCATGCATGCAAACATCATGCATGTATTCATATATTTATTTGCATATAAAGCAGTGAAGTGTGGTCAGACAACAGGTGGTCACCCGAGAGGCTTTGTGGGGACGCATGTTAATGCCACATGTGAACTCAAGGACTTGGAGCTCTCCACTTGTCATCTGATCACTCAGGATGGTCGTTAAACACCCGGGCCAAAAGGGCTAATTAGTGTTCTAATCACGGACTAGCTGTTCAATCGAGAACATGTCATGTCATCACTGGTTTTCAGAGCCCGGAGAGATTCAGTATGAGGGAGAATAAAGCTCCTCGGAACGGAAAGCTGGTTTCTGTACATGTTTTTTATTTGATTAATTATTTAAAACAAATCTTCAAATTGTATTTTCTAGAGAAGGACTTATCGATCACTGGGCCGGTGTCTGTCTCGCCTCAACTCGTGTTTTCAGCACACTGCTGATCCTGACATGCTGTTGTTGGACGGACTAGACGACAGTTCGAGCCGCCCTGACCTGCTCCCCAGTGGTTCAGGTCTTATCTGACTGGGTATGTTTTTATGGCGGCCGAGGTAATTACAATTCCAGGAAAGACTGCAGACTGCACACATTTATATCCAGTGTGCCAGAAAACTAGCTTCCTCTCCCTGTCGGATTTAATCCCAAGGTGCTGCGTTTGGGGCCGGTATGAGTTTGCATGTGTCGGAGGGCAAACGATCACATCACATCAGCAGGTGATTTTCACTGACGAGGTTCTCCCGTCTGTTTGAAAGTGTGCTAATCAGTCGTGCAGTGTAATCTTAGCATTTCTCTCAGTCCTCAGCACCTGATTGTCCATACAAGTCACCTTTTTAGGACACAAGACCCGACTGATTTCTATTGACGACACCCCGACTGCCATCTGATGAGTTGGATCTATAGAGGAGCTTGATGAGCTGCCGTGATGAATTTAAACTGTGGAAGGCACAAACTTCTTTGGATCGGAAAGTTACTTCGGTACTGCAAGTTGAAAAAGTTGTTTTCCTGTAAAAACCTTTGAGTTGTATTTTTTAATTCAGTGTTGAGGCTGCTACTGTGTACAAGGCAACCAATGAAACCCAACATTACCTTGAACAAAATTCGTAGAAAAGGTCTAGTTGTTTTTAGACAGTTTAATGAATGAATATTACACATTCTATCCTTTTATTTGAAGTGTCATTAAACAAGGCACGGTGAGTGAAAGCACGTACTCACAATTCACACAACATCATGTAATAACTACCAGAGCTTGTTGGACGAATTCTTTCATTTGTCCGACATGTCAGAGGCGTCTTTCAGCAGAACTCTGAAAACGCATTATAATATTACATAACTAATGCTAATAATTCATGCCTCGTACATGTCATGACATCGGCAGAAACCAAATCTGTCGGTGGGTGGAAAAGCAGAGGCGGGTTCAGTAAGAAAAAAACTAAGCACTAACCTCCCGCTGCGAAACAATTACCGGTTTACCGGTCGGTTGGGGGAAAAAAAAGTCAACTAACTAATGCAAATAAGATTCTAATAAATGCAAAATACATCCTTGGGAACAAAACACATGAAACTTCCAGCTTAAAAGTAATTTTTTTTTAAGATTCAAACAACCCCATGACCTCCCATCCCACCCTCCTATTTGATTCCAGACCTTATGAATAAGTAAGTCAAACACAGTAAAGATTTTAGAGCAGCAGTTTATTACAGATATATAATACTTTGTTTTCGTAGTCAAGAAGCCCTGTTTGGATATTGTTTAGCAATGAGGGTTCAGTTGATGCCTCAGTGGACAGAACTGATCATCACACCGGTCAGTCAGGGTCCTTTTTTACATACGAATGCTTACGCTGTGCAAAAAAAGGGAGATTTTCAAGGGTGTTGACTGATGGACCTCCATCCCGAGCCCCCACACAACCCCATACCACAGAGTACTAGAATACAAACAAGGATATGGAGGTAAAAGTTACTAGTACTTTAATAATTGGGAATATGTGACTGCTGTACACCGAGGTTTGTGAAGTTATGCATCTGCTTTCAGCATATTTCACTTTTTAATGAGTGTGTGTGGTATATTTTATATCCTGCCGGGAGAGAAATCAGCAGAATGAATCATTAGAATATATTTTCTAGTGAATAAAGCCGTGATAATTTAATTCTGGTAATAACAGTGCCCCGGACTTCTTCTCTATTTCTTTTAATTTAATGTGCAATGTAGGTGGTCCGTATCATGACTTGGAAATTAGGACTTTATTTTCACGTATGGACATTTTTCAACTTAAACTTCCTGTAAGAAATGAGAGCGCAGTCCAACATCGGCCTCGTTACTGTGACACACTGCAGGAGAAAATGTACAAATCTTCATTTGGTTTATTTCAATCTGTTCTTCATTAAACCCCCTCCATGATTGGTCGTTCGTGGCTGTTAAACAGCGGGACTGAAATTAAATATTCACATATCTCTCAGCCGGCCAGTAGTCAGAGCATTCTCTCCCACTTCTGTATGTTTTCTGTGCTTTTTATCTCCTCTTGTTTTTTGTAATTATGCGTTTTGTTTGACGCCTTGCAGCAAGCTAATTTTCCCATTAGGGACTATAAAATCTTGAAGTTGAGCTTTATTAGTCATCCCCTGAGCAGCAGAATTCATGAAGTTAGCAGACTCTGCCTCAAATGTAATTAGTGTCTTCGACTGTAACTCTATTTCACACTTTGGAAATGCACTGCGCGCCTTTTGTCCCGCTCTCATTATTCCTTTCATTTTGCTGCGATGAATTGCACGTGAACTGTGAAAACAGGCTGCCGGTCGACTTTCTTTCCCTCTTCTGTCTGTCCTCCTCCTCTCCATCCTTCTCTCTCTCTCTCTCTGTTGACCTTTCAGTAAAGGCTGCTGAAGGTACTGAGGTTTAATTGTCCCCAATGAGAGCCAGTAACTCCGATCTCATCAACAGCAACGAGATTTAATGCCGCCAGCAGCCGATCCTGTATTCTGTCGGCTCGTGGGGGCGAGAACGGGCTGTTTGGATGCAACTCGGGACTAATTCACAGGGGGGACGGAGCTGGAACAAACTTTTAGAGGCTTGACCCTGGCCGGCTGGTCGTCTATTTTTAAATCTGGCTCACTTTAAAAGGGGGCACTGTGAAGTCCGGGGGAAGAGATTCACACTCTGAATTTTAATATTTACAAAAATGAATGAGGTAATAATACAAATTCTCTCACAACTGAGTAAACAAGCCGCTCCCAGAGGAAAAGAAAGTCCTGAGAACACCGTTTGAAGCTAGAACCAACATTGTTTTGTCCTTTCAGGTCACTTTATTTATTCAGTTCATTCAGTTATGAAAATGAAAAGTGAGATTATTTAGTTCGTTCAGGCATAAAAATAAAAACACTCTCTTCTGATTAAAATTTCTGCCCCCGGAACTACATAATGCTCCTTTAATTTGTTCAAATGGACAAAATCCCACTTTTTTTTTTTTTTTTCCACCTGTATCTTTTTAAGCCAGAATGAATTAAGTTTCTGCAAAACCACAGATAAGTTAAAACTTTACATTTACCACTTGGTTATGGTTAGAAAAAGATCCTGGTTTTGCCTAAAATGCCTGTTTTGTGCGCACAAACACGACTGGAAATGATTTCACAGACAGTACCAAGTTTGACACGCAGCGTGTCGGCGTCATAAACATCACAGGCTAGTCACCTATTAATATCATAGCCTGAGAACCCGTGATGAAATGCTAAACTGGGGGATCTACTGGAGTCAAAAGCAATCATCATCACCATCATCAGCTGCCTCTTCTCCTCCGCCCTCCTCTTCATCGTCTCTTTGTTTGACGTCTTTTCTCCCCCGCCCTCCCGCTCCATGACTGAAACCGTGCAAAAGCTTATCAATCTTGCTCGGAGGAAGGCAGGCTGCAATCAGAGCGAAAATTACTGCTTTTTTCCCTCGTCGCCGTCGCCGACGAGCAGATCCACGGCCGAGCCGGTGATGTTTATCTACTGAGAGAGTCTTTAAACGCGCTCTGACTCGACCGCCGTCCGCCGAGGGGAAGACGGCCTCATATTTTTTTTTATGCCCGTGCACAAAAATAGAAATAATTGCGACAGATTTTCATGAGGAAACCAGTTGGATTTACAGAGTTAAAGAGTTTAAAGCACAACATTTGGTAAAAATGCAGCAGATACTTGCAGTATATGCATCATATTATCTATCAGCCGAGTGTATGACATCACTGAAAACTCTCTTTCATCTTCAGGCCTTCTCTTTACCTCCCTGCTTTTTTTAATTAATTCATTTCATTTCGTTTTTATTGTGTTTAATTCAACATCTTTAATAACACCTTTAAGCTTGTTTACCCTGCGTGTTTAATATCTGCCCGTGAGGCGCCATGTAACTCTATATTTATAATATTATATATTACATCATCCCAGGAAATGAATTCAGGTGACAGATGGTAGCAGATGCATAACATATCTATTCTTTAATTAAGATCGCTCAGTTATTTTGAAGACGGAATTTCATATTGAGCTTAAATCTGTGTTTTCCTTCAGCCTCAAGCATCGTCCAGACGGCCGGGATTCACAACTTTGGCTGTGATGCAGCATGTAATCTGCAAAGTAACTTGTAACTAAAGGTATCAAATAGTGCCTCTTAACCGTACTCTCGTGCAGTACTCGAGTAAATGTACTAAGTTACATTTCGTCACTGCTTTTAGCTGACAATCCAACAATGTGTTGCATTTGTTGTAAAACGTGAACCCTCGCACTCTGAGGGGAATAGAGAATGACATCATCATTTTAAAGCTGAGTGAAGACGCTCAGCTGCCACTGCACCGTGTGTGTGTGTGTGTGTGTGTGTGTGGTCTGTGAGAGAAACGCAGGCCGACAGAGTTGCGTGTGTGTTTGTCTCTGAGCCATAAATAAAGGTGGCTGTCCTCTCTCAGATTACAGGAGGAGGTAAACGTCTGAGCTGCTCTGAGGTCAACTCCTGTCCTCACCGCGCACATTAGGAACCATTTCAAAGCCTCTCCCGTTTCATCAGAGCACGGGTCGTCACGTGAAGAAAGGGTAGCTGGTTCAAGTCCTGTTTTAAACCGACCCAACCCTCCAATATAAGGAGAAGGCTGCCAAGCCAGAGACCACTGTTTGAGACAGCGTTTCAACATTTGTAAACGGGAAACTCGGCCATGTATGTGGAAACAAAATTGGACATCTTTCATGAGACTTCAGAACTTTTTTTTTAACACTGTTTGTGGCAAGAGAACCGGATACTTTTGAAGAGATGTGGGCAGGTTTTTCCACCGTGTTTGTGCCAACAAAACTGGAAACTTTTGATGAGACGTTGGGAAAACTTCCAGTCGTATTTGTGGCAACGAACTGAGGACATTATTGATGAGATGTCAGGGCGATTGTCAGCCGTATTCGTAGTGACAGAAAAGCCAAAATATAAACTTCATTACCAAAACTAACTGGCTTGTTTTTTTGTATGCACAGTAACAGATATTTCTCTCTGGCTGAGCCAACCCTTGAACCACCCGAATGCAGAGCATATTGAGAATTCCCAGGTTGGAACACAACCTCAAATATTCAGTTTTCCGCATCTAAAAATGACAGCGGCTCCCGCTTCAGATTCACAGACGTTACGGTGACCTTGCCAAATTTCCTGCTGAAATCTGTATTCAGCAAGCCGGCGAACATGAATAAACAACATCCGACAGCGAGCTTTTGGGGAGTTGGTGAGTGCTGATAGTTTGGCTGCGGATGGGAAGGTCAAGCCCCCCCCCCCACGCTGGGCCCACAGAGGCAGAGCTGTTGGCACTGCCGGGCCCCGCTTTGGCCCCTCCTGGGACTCGGGGGAGGGCAGAGGCTCTCGGTTCAGCGGCGCGGCGTGGAGCTGCTGCAAACCTCCTCCTGCAGGCTTCAGCTCCGTCTCCCAGGAGCACTGAGCCGTATCACCCAGTCACAACAGTTCACCTCACTTCACTTTAAGTGCCGGCTCCAGTGGGGATAGCAGGTACAGGAAGATGGAGGGTATTTTATGTTTTCTGTCCCTCCCTCGCCTTCATTAATCTCTCGGAGTCAGCAGAACCGTCCCTGGTTGTGTGTCCTGTAATAGTGTAAAGGTGTTCCGCAGTAACAAAGTTAACTCCTATCTGTCACTGTAACAGCACTTTGTAAGTGAACTGCGACAGAGAGCTTTAACTCTGTGCCGTTTATACATTATGAATGCAGGAAAAGTACTCAAAAAGTTTAAAACTGTTATTTCCTCTACAATATTCTTCTGCTACAGCCGCCCCCTGGTCGGTCAGCGTTTGCTTGTTTCCTTCTTATCGTGCGGAAATGAGCCTCATCTCCAATTCTAATTCGAGTCATGATCTAAAACATTTATGAGCACTATGAGTATTTGATTATCACGCCTAAAAGCATCTAAATATATAATACATGTTGTTTTTGTAAGATGCCAAAGGATAGTGCTCGTGTTCGGATCAGCTTCAGGCGAAACGTCGGGCCGGTCCCAGCGTCAGTGTTTGATTATAGACGGATCTGCGGCGCTGCTCAGTCTTGTATTTGCTCTGTACGTTGGTGCTTTTATTATCAGGTTTGACAGTATTGTAACCCTGGTTTCTGGATGGGTAGCGTGCCAGGACCGTGGGTGTTGCGGGTTACAAGGGTGGAAATGCTTCTTCAATAAAAAAAGGGCACCGTTACGGCAGGACAGGAAGACTTTATTTAACTTCACTTACAGGTCAGGTTCAACGACGAGGTAACGCACACGAAGGCAGAGCTAGAACTCTCTCTGGAGTGTCTGTATTATCGGTCCCCACCAAAACAAGGGCAAGCGGAACCAACGTCATACTACTCATACTTTCTCTCTATCTTCAAAACACCTCTGAAGGGAAACACTGAGTGTATTATTATTATAGACTAAATTAAATAATGAAATTAATAATACCTCATAATTTAAACACAAAATAAACCCAATGACATTATGTAATATAATACAAATTCTAAGGGTAATAACATACAATTTATAATAATTAAAATAACACATAATAATCTCCACGGTTACAGTATAATTAAAAGATGAATCAATAATGAAGAGAAATGTTAGTTATCCGTTTGTTTAACTGGTGCTGCTGATGTCCTCATCAGAAAAAAGGCAAAATGAAAGCAGCTTATTACAACCCATCTTTCTGTTTGTCGTTAGGCAGCGACCTCTAGCGGCTGCAGTAATTATGAGAAGCATGTAGAGAGTGAAAAGCATGTATTGCGAGGAGGCAGTGATGTGCGAAGGGGGGGGGGGGTTGTTGCCCAATTGTTGAAAAACGCGTGCTAAAGTGCCCTCCTGGGAGCCAAAAAGTGCGCTAAAGTGGCTTCTTGGGAGCCAAAAAAGCGTGCCAAAGTCCCTCTTGGTTGGCAAAACACACTTAACTGAAACTTGGCTGGTTAAAACATGATAAACTGCCCTCTTGGGAGCCAAAACACGTGCTAAAGTGCCCTCTTGGGAGCCAAAACGCGCAGTAAACTGCCCTCTTGGGAGCCAAAACGCGCGCTAAACTGCCCTCTTGGGAGCCAAAACGCGTGCTAAAGTGCCCTCTTGGGAGCCAAAACGCGTGCTGAAGTGCCCTCTTGGGAGCCAAAACGCGTGCTAAAGTGCCCTCTTGGGAGCCAAAACACGCGCTAAAGTGCCCTTCTTTTCGCCCCTGCCCTTCAAAAAGTCTGTGCACGCCACTGGGAGGAGGTTTTGGGAGACGTTTTGCTGCAACACTCATGTTGTATTGAGAGAAGCCGAAAGTCAGACAGGCAGGTGTGAGGATCGGGTTGCATTTTCAGGTCTTGGACCATTTTTTTAATTAGATTTTCATTAGTTTTACAGCTCAAAGTAAGCACATAAAACACTTTTCAGGCCATAAAGTGTGTACTTATGAATACATCATTTGTTCCTTTCATCATCATCATTATTAAAAAAGCAGTTGTTAAACTTTACTCAAACTTTGGGATTGACCCTTTTGTATTTTACAATCCTGGTCTGACTCAAACGTTAACAGCGCTGAACTCCTCAGCGTTACATCGGCTCCGTCCTCCCTCCAGGCTGCTGTTTCAGGCCCGCTCCACCGGAGTGGAAGGACCCGGAAGAGAGAGCAGCCGATACATCACTCGCCCTCCCTCCTCTTTGTACTCATTACCGCACAGACTCTGGACCTCCATGTACATGAGGTGCAGCCACTTTAATCTGTCTCAATCTGAGAGCCCTCGGCTGTCTCTGCCGCCACAGCGAGCCCATTTAACATGATGGGGGAGCTGGAAGATCCGCCGGATGAGCCGTAGATCTCTGGAGACGGAGGCGACTAGGAACACACACACACACTCACACACACTCTCTTACAAACAGAATTAACACTCATACACAACAAACAGCGGCGTGTAGCACGACTGCATCTACACACTGCTGCCAAGCACTCAGATGAAAGTCGGATGGCCTTTATGATTGAAGCGGCTGATTTTTTTTAGAAACAAACGTATCATTATATCCCACAGACGCTGCTGAAAACCTGCAGGCCTTTCAGAAGCAGGCTTCTTTCATCATCTTATTATCATGCATTTGTTTGCTTGGAGGTTGTATTTTCTAGCAAGAACAAATAAAACGGACTGCTGGAACAACTGACCAAAGATCAGCTGTACTGACACTTAATAAAAAAACCCAGAACAGGGTGGCTGCTCCTAATTAAGCGCAATCCTAATTAGAAGCATTTCATCCCTTCATTTTTAAATTAATGGAGAATTCAATTAACTTTTAATGACTTTTTTTCTGCCCCGAGTTCTCTCAGTTTCTGACCCCGGCTGCGGCAACCGGCTCCTCGATCTCACCGCTATTTCTTCAGCCTTCAGGTCTTTCACTTAATTTAAGAGAGAAATGTTTAGTAGCACTCTGCCATATGTGAGAGCCGCTCTGTGTGGGAGTCAAGGAAAGTCAAATAACGTCATTATGCTGTTATTTATCGATTCGGGGGAAGTTGAAGTGTTTTTTAATTAGGCGGCAGAATTTCAAATTAAGGTCTTAACCTGCATCATCATCAACATACAGTTGTAGTCTTATTAGCAAAAGCTGCGGAATAGAAAATCGTCATAAACACACCCACATGTCTGCATTATGGTTTTGTCTTTGAGCAACAAGGCCACAACAACTTAAACATACAAAAAAAAAATTCCCAGAAGTTGCCTGCCAACAGTTTTTGGCTAGAAAACAAAAAGGACACAAACACTTCTTTGCATCCATTCATAGGTTATAAAGTGCAACTGTCACAGCTTTTATTTTGAAAGGAGAAGAAGGGACTGAAAGCCTTGTTCGGACTGCCGGCCCAAAGGTGTTTGTTTGACACATCCAGATTGTATCCAGGTTGATTTTTAGGAGGTTTTGGAAGTAAAAAGACCACATGAAACAAATGGTACATGTTTACCACCCACACACACCCACACACACACACACACACTCATTTAGCAGACGCTGCCATGCCAGGCGCTGACCTGCTCATCAGGAGCAATTTGGGGTTTAGTATCTCGCCTGTCGATCCAGCATTCGACCTACCGTCCCTCCAATCAGTGGCCGACCCAGTCTACCTCCTCAGCCACAAACCACACAACAACACAGATACCAACAGTGTGTGGACGGTCACGCTGACTGCTCCTCGACTCGACAGTGTGATTGTTTGGAGGGCGAGGCATAAATCAGGATCACTCATTCTTTCACGCTGGAAAGCCACATCATCAGTGTATGTAGTTAACTGACACCTACGTCACTACGGCAACAACCCATCCAGATAGATTATTGATGTCTGGACGCAACAATCAGATCTGATGACTTAAAAGTAACACGCACACTTGCTGAACAGATGAATCTGCTCTGAATTTGACAACTAAAAGTGAGAATTTTCATCTTAACGAGCAAAATCATCCATGTTTCACGCTTAGATGCAATTATACAATTCCTCTTGCATGTTCAAACCATCTGTTCCATTCAAGGGTCCGTCCTCACTGAGCCACATATGGTCTATAATTCAGAATAGATTTAATCATACATTTCCTTTCACATGTTCAAACCATCTGTTACATTCAGGATTCTGTCCCCATTCATGCAAATATCCAACGCTGCCCTTTGGGAGCGTTCTGCAAACTGTCACCTGATGTTTCCACAGTCGTTTAGTCACGCGTGTGTTTCGCCTGTGTGCGAGTCGGAGATTAACATACGTATGTTCAGTCATGTGCACGAAAATGTGTGTTTTTGAGAGGGACAAACATATCGTACACACTCGTCTGGCCTGAATCTATCATTTCACCACGAGCCACACGACTCAGGTGCATATTTATATCCTGTGCATGTGTGTTTAAATGTATATTCCTTACAGTGCACGAGTCTGTGTGCACACACGCCGATCAAACAGCATTAACAAGCACGGGTGTTTGTTTGTGTGCTCCTGTGTGTGTGTGTGTGTGTGTGTGTGTGTGTGTGTGTGTGTGCAGCACGGCACTCACAGTGAGTCACACACCATATATCAACAGATAAGCTGTTGACCCATGCTAATGCAGGTTTTTCCGAAGAGCCATTTGCGGAGCAGGGAGCTCTCAAGTCGGACTTGACACACATTTTCATAATAGCTCAGAATACGAGTGGAGAGCGCGGCCTGCGATGGAGGGAAATGCCACGCGGTAAAATGTGAGCGCACGTCTGTCTGCGGTCTGATAACCCGCTGCTGCATGAAGACGGCTGATTTCACACACTGCGGGGAGCCTTCAGAGGAGACTGAGCTTTGCTAACGTGTAACTTCAGCCCACAATGGCAACAGTAATGTAATGCTGAAAATGCAACACAGCTTCTACACAACAATGTGCCGGACTGAAGTGAGTCATCAGGCTGCTGAATCGTATGGTGGCTGCCACAAAACCAAACAAGTCTCAGTCAACAACCGCTAAAAAACGCTGGAAGACCATCTGTAAAAAAAAGGAATCTCT
Source organism: Sparus aurata (assembly GCF_900880675.1). NCBI lineage: Eukaryota > Metazoa > Chordata > Actinopteri > Spariformes > Sparidae > Sparus > Sparus aurata. Next base: position 31,432,497 of record NC_044199.1, on the reverse strand, counting down.
CTGACCTCGGCTGCAGAGGTCGGAGAGATTTAATGTTTTCCAATCCAGCTGGGTGGCCAAGCGCACAGTCATTACAGAAAACGTATCTCTTGTAGGCATTTCGGTCTTTTGTAACACTCATGAACGACATTGTAAGTCACTGAAAACAAGCTTTTTGGAAACCTCCGTCCACGGTGGAGATGCAGAAAACATGTCCATCTGATTTATTGGAAATGATAAATCCCCCATGTGCTTCTTTGGGTCTTACTGGACGTGATTTTCCTTTACCGACGCTGAAAGAGCGGGTAGGCAGGAGGAGGGGAAGGAAAGGCAGGGAGAGAAGATAAAGAGAGTGCACATGTACTTTCATCATGTCTGTGACATATTCTGCAGATACTGAAACTGTAGTGAAACGCCGGCATGATGTCTGTATCGTCTTCACGTCGTTTTGCTGGCTGCTCTGACCTGTTGACACGGACGCCAAAATCAAAAGCAACGACGTGACGCCGCGCTCAGGCGCTGCTCGGTGCACAGGTTTTGGACACACAGAGCCAGCTTACTGCACGTGTCATTTCTCACTTTTCTTTACTTTTTTTAATTTCTTTTTCCATTTCCAACTTATCTGCCACGCTTCAGATGTTTTATTTATTCTATAATCTGCAGGGGCACACGTTAAAAACATTCCAACAACCCGCTGTGCAGCATTCTGTCAGAACATACAGCTCAGCATCTAAGAAACTGCTCTGATTTATGTAGATCTCATATTAAAGTCCCGCTGTGAAGCAGACCTCATGTATTATTCACAGCGGCCGTGCGTGTGTGTGTGTGTGTTCGTATGCATGTGCTGAATGAATGTGTGTGTTGTACTCTCTGTATCCGACTCATCACAGGCACACTGGATTACTGCGCAGAGACAGAGAGAGACAGCAGACAGGTAAAACTGGATCCGTGCAGGAGACAGTCAGAACTCATCTCACAGGGTTCTGCAAAGACGTGGACGCAGAGTGTATTCATTCCATCACGCACACAAGATCTTTATTATCATTCGCATACTTTAACCTAATAATCCATGCTATTTTTTATAGAAGTACGTAAATGCCTGTTTTGCTTCTTTTTTTTTTATTTTTTATTGCTGATTAAACAGAGTGTATCTTCACTTCATAAAACCTGCAGCACCTGAGGCCAGAAAGTGATATTTGTTTAAAACAGCGGGCAGCGGTCCAGTGCCAACTATTTAGTATGCCAGAGAAGATTCAGCGTGTCCCAACACATAGTCTGTTAAATTCTGCATGCCAAAAAACTCGGGGAAGGATACGTCAGAGAGAGCACAGATGGAGGACAGACTCGTATTTTCTCGCGGCAGACTGCAGAATCGTCAGCAGGATTCCACAACAACAACTAAAAAAAATGGATTTCCCAGAAATATGGATGGAGGGTGGATCCTGGACCAGAATAGACAGCAATAACTTTGGGTGTGGATCTAAATGAAGGGACCAAGATTTTTTTATGGGGCATTTTCATTACTTTCTCAGGGAATAATGCATATTTGCGGGTTATTAACGTGGCTGGTATCTATGAGTGAGTACAAAAGAGAGCTGTGGGACCTTGACGGAGGTATGCACCCATCAAGGCACAGTCATGAGACCCCTGTGGGATGTTTGTGGTGGATCTCGGTCCTGTATGCAGGGCTCGTACGGGTGCTTGAAATCCTTGAAAGTGCTTGAATTTCAACGTTGTGTTTTCAAGGTCTGAAAAGTGCTTGGATTTTAGTTTAAGTGCTTGAAAGTGCTTGACATTATAACTCTGTGTCTTTTACAAAATTGGGATCAGACTGGATAATTAATTTCTGAAGTTTTTGCTATTATAGAATATAATTTTAGATGTTTACAACATAATGCAATGTACATAATTGTGATAAAAAGTGAAGAAAAAAATCACAAGTATTTATATTTCTTTAGACACGTATTTTACCCCAGCAGTAAGGTGCTGGAAAATCTTAAAAATGACCCTTAAAAGTGCTTGAAAAGTGCTTGAATTTGACCTTAAAAAATGTGTACGAACCCTGTGTATGTCGGAGCGTGGGGCCAAAATGGATCGGAATTGTGCCGACACTTCCAACAGTTGTTATCAAATTGGGATGTGGGGAACTGACACACGGGGCGCACTGCCATCGACGAGTGCAGTCGCCATCTACAACAGCATTTCAATGGGTGGTGCATGTCAAGTTACAAGATGATAAATGTTATTCACATCACCTTTCAGCGGTTTTAATGTCTGATCAGAGGAAGAGTTAGTCAGGAAGAGCGCTAGTCAATAGAAGACTAAAAGACCTTCAACATAATAGGAAAAGAAAACACTGAAGGCACAAAGAGAAGGCTCAACTAAGCATCGGAAATGTAAAAGCAATATATATATATATATATATCCGTGTATCCATGTATCAATGTATTCCGTGATCCTCGGTTCAGGTACTTCACACCTCTGCCGCTCAGCTCTGAGCATTTGTTTTGTTTTGATGTACAGTAGCAGCAGCTGGTGGAGCTCAGAGAGGAGGAGCGTGACAGCTTCACAGTGAAGCTTTATCCTTCAGTTCTGGTTCACTTAGACTAAATACAGCCCAGATGGAAAGAACAGACATGTTTGTTTAGTTTTTTTTTTCTTTTTCTTTCACTAGATGGGGATGAACAGCAAAGGAGGAGCCAAGGAAAATTGGATCAATTCTTAAAACTTATTAGAAAAAAATAAATAAAAAAAAATCAAACATAGAGCTTGTTCTGACACTTTTTCATACCGCGACTTTCTCATGCGAGATTATGCGCGAGGTTTTGACCGGTCCGGATGTGCATTGTATTAATATGTAATGAGGCGCGCGTTGATTGGCCGCAGGAAGGACAGAGCCGGAATGGGGGGCGAGCCTGCATGCACACAGACTCCACAACATAAACAGCCCGCTGTCATGGCGCACACACTAAATGACGAACCTTACGGAGTTCAGGCATTTATGTACGAGCCGGAGTCGGAAACCGAACGGGAGAGTGAAGAGGCAGAGACGGTGGAAGAGACACGTTTACTGCAGGACGTCTCTGAATGGTAAATTCTTTGTTTTTTCCTTCTTACTTTTCACACTCGTGTTTTACATGTAAGACCTGAGTTTTAATGCTGGCGGTCACGATGTATGGCGTGAAAATGACAGAGAAATAAGCAGATTTCAAGGAAAAAGGAATATTGTACATATTTTTAAAACAAATGCCTCTTTTTGGCGTCCAGCAGAGTGATTTTAGGTGTCAGTATCTATGCCAGTAACAGCTGCACACACTTAAAATCCACAGGAAACCAAACACTTAATGACCTACAATATGCTGCCTAATAGGACCATGACATTTATAGATTACTAGACAATAACAATGACTTTTTTCTCATTATTTGCATCCTGAATTGACAACCAAGTCAACTACAATGTAACTGCAAAACCTCACCAAACGTTTGGCCTCATTACCAACGAAGTGTGTTAAACAGAGATCGCCATGAAGACAATCGAAGCGAATCAAAAAGCAGAAGGAGACAAGAAGATCAAACTTTATCATGAATGGACCGTGAAGGAAACACACAAGATGTATGTCACTGAGCTGTAAATGGAACCGGACGGTGGGAGCATTAAAGATAGAGACATTTAACATTTAATGAATTACTGTGGAAAAATGAGTGGTGCAACTCAAATATGCATCACACAAGGATTCATGTCTCTGCACTTCATGCTGGTTGAACTAATCCCTCCCTTGAAAATGGGACTTAAACGACTTCCACTTCATGCAGCTTCAATCCTTTTGTCTTGCTTTTCGATGACAACTCCAATTCATCAGCGCCAAGACGCACACACACACACACACACACACACACACACAAACTCATTCGAACAAGAGCTCGTTGCAAATCAAAAGGGCAAAAGGTGACTTACTATGGTGAAGTTCATGACCTTGAGGATCCAGATAGTTAGTGCCAAGTTGATCAGGATCAGGATCATCAGCAGCAGGACGAAGAAGTAAAGGCAGCGTTTCCTCCAGCCGTATATTCCCACTTTGTACACTTGTGGTTTCTCTGAACTCTGGACATTGTTCCTATGAGTGCACTGTTCCTGGGTCATCTGAGAGGAGACAGGGAGAGAAAAGGAAGAAATGATTATGGCTGAGGGCAAAATCTGGACCTCTGTGGTGATTACCGAGACAAAGACTCAATCAAACTCGACCACTGAGACGTTCAACAATCCTGAAATCTTTTAAGAACTCCCCAAAAGTTTTGTTCCGTCGTGTTTTTCTCCCTCCTGAACTTTTTTTTACTTGGTTAGCCTCGGAGCCAGTTGCCTTCGAGTTTGTCTGGACCCGGACTTCAGATCTCAGGGGGGGTCAGCTCAGTCTGACATGAGAGTGATCACTGATGGTGACCGAACTGGGACTGAACACAGCTTCAAAGACTTATGGAGGTTTGACAACAGGGGATGCAGTACAGAGGTGATTTACAGCGACTCTAAGAAAGACTTTTATTCGGAGACGACAAGACACGAAGGGCAGGAACAGGAGAGACACGCAGACCTGGAATATTTTCCCATCTTACTCTGTGAATTAAAGATTTATTTTCACCACACAAGAGGAAAGAAAAACCAAGACTGAATTTATCTTGAATTCACAGAGTGTAAGGGTGTATTTTTCTGTTTGGTAAGGAAAATAAAAGTAAGTCTAAACCACTTCTGCACATTATGTGAGTTGTTTTTGTGTTAATTTATCACAATAACTACAGAGGCTGTCAGACTATCACCTCTTGCTGGTGGTACTATGAGGAAGGATCGGCCGGGGCTAGCTGGTTAGCATGCTAACTTCAGTAGACATCTCTGCAACACACACACAAAACTACAAATCCTGGTTACATCTCAACGGTTTACACCACTCTTACTGATCTAATTAAAACTGATCAGCAACACAGCTTTGAATATATGTTTTAATCAGTTTCCTATTTGGCTCTTTAGCTGCTAAATGCTTCACCGTGTTCACCAGCTAGTTGTCCACTTTATCCGTCAGCTGTTTGCTGCTAGAATGCTGCTTGCGAGTCAGAACAGCACAAATTTACAGTGCTCTCTTTCCTCTTTTCCTTGTCTGGCTGTAATATATTCAGCCATTATTGAACCCATTGAGCCTCCATGTTGGAGCCACCCATGATTGCTTGGAGATTTGTGATGCTGCTGCAGGGACTCTGTGGAGGATGAACTTAAGGGATAAGGGATGGGGCCCGACTGATCATTAGCACAAATAACATGTCATAAACATTCCTTTCACACACTCCACTCCACCGCTGACCAGCCACTCTGTTTGGGCGCGATGAAAGACAGTTTCGTTAGCAATTGCGTTGATTGATTGCCTCATAAGTGTTCTGTAACTCCATTATTCCCCCTCTGCCCCCGTTGATGTGCTGATAGTGCCGATTAATGATGATTATAATTGTCTGCCTGTGAAGACGAGGAGGCATTGTTCACTTCAAGCGCCATAATAATGGCCTAATAACTCTGTGGAAAAATACAATTTACAATCGGCCGTGCTTTGGAGTGCGCGCCTCAGACTACCAAAGCCAATCGTTTCTGACAACCACACACATTTCCCGCTAACTGAAACAAATGGCACAAGACAGGGCCCCGGTGAGAAAGTGCTGAAAGCCACAGAGGAAACTCCAAAGCACCAGTCAGCAAAACAAAAAAAAAAAAAGGGAAATCTGATTGTGTACGGTCAGATTTGAGTTTTTGTTTGACGGGAGATGCAGAGAGATGAAGAGGCGTAACTCTGTGATGTCTAAGCTGATAGTACAAAAAAAAATGATGTGAGAGTAAACAGAGCTAAAAGAGGCAAGAGAGTGTTTTTTTTCCTGAGATAACTTTAAAGTTAAAGCTGACCAGGGTCCCCTAGAGGCTGCAGTGTTAATCATGCCATGCAGGATGAAAGTCTTAGAGCGAAGCAGCAGTGACTTTGCTGGAGCGTTATCAGATTTAGTGCTGAAAATGTAAAAAGTTTTATGGCGGTTTTTCACTTTCTTTTTTTTCTGGCAGCTCTGATGAGGATCTATTTCTTTAACTCCCCTTCACAGCTCTGATTGGCTCGGCCGATTTCTCAACCAGAAAGCAGCCATCAGTGAGCGCAACACCAGACCTTTCTCAACCTCCAGATAAAATGACGATGAGGAAGAGGTCGGCGGGTCGTTAGATGAACAAAAACGATCAAATACCTCGACAATTTGAACATTTATGCTACATTCATACTTGTCAACCCCCCTGATTTTCCCAGGAGACTCCTTTTCGTCTCCTGATTAAAGTTTTGCACCTTTTTCCCAATTTTAAACACTTTGTGAAGGGGGCATGCAGTCGACATGAATTTCCGTCTTATGAAAAGTTTTGAAGGAAGGAGGCGTGCATTTTGTTGAATTTGCCACTTCAATCACGAGGGTGGTCGTTTAATCAGGACTGTGCGTCCAACATGAAAAGCTTTTGCAGTGTACTCGCTATTTTGTTCTGTTGTTATTCTCAAAAAAATCACCCGAATGCAGAGAGTCTTAAACTAAACTTTTTTTTCTGGGTAATAAGATCCTCCCTATTTTTGGGGTCTCACGATTGGCAAGTTTGAACACATTATGCACCATTTACATTGCAAGAAGGATACAAAGCAAGAGACCACTGTTTATGGGGACATTTAGACGCTATCTTTGGTGTCTCAAACCCTTAAATTCCACCAGATCCGTGTTCGGTCCGTCTCTGCTCCACCATGGCACTCCAGTCTATGTGTTTACATCCACCGGCTCCGCTGCGTTGCGTATCTACTCCATTAAAGCTTGAAATCACAACATATTATTTTAGGGCTTGAATATCTGCACCAAATTTCATTGCAACAGCTGTGGTGATCTTCAACTAATCAACTAATATGCTGTTTAATAATCAACACCCTCCTTTAGAAATATCTCCGACTGATCAAAGAGTTTAGAAGGAGCACCCGATCACTCGAGCTTTTGTGTTTTCATTCAGACCAATTCAAAATCAAACATGAATACAGCGACAAACAGCTGGATGAGGCAGAAGTAACTCAGCCTGTTTGAGCAGCGCTTTGGCAAAATCCTCCTGGAGCAGCAGCCTGCGGAGAGGGGGATTAATAACACGTCTGATCCGACATCACACTTTTTCTTCTCTGTCTCAGACACCTGCCTCAGCACAGAGCTGCCAAATGTGTCGCCGCGGCAGACGGAACAAAACGCCGTCCCGTCCGATCACACGTCTGAACAGGACTCGGTTCAGCTGACATTTGTTTACAACCGAGAACTTTGATTATGAAAAATCCACGCGCGAGATACAAGAAGACTGACGGACAGGTTTTCCATTTCCTCTCCCCGAGATTTTGTTTTTTGATTTTTTTTTCTTGCGCGGTGTGACAGTCTCAGATAACTGACCCTGAAACTGATATGAAGCTAAAAAAAAAATCTTCAAAATGAAACAGATCATGTCAGGGAAATTTTGCAAAGCCGGCAGCAGCGAGAGACAACAGAAGTCATGCAACATTCAAGCTCTGAGAGAGTTCTGCAGAACAGTTCATCCTTAAAATGCAAAAAGAAAAAGGAAGGTTTATGAAAAAGGCCCCATCAAATCCTCGTCCTTGAAAAGAACAGCTGAATAATCGAGATCTGACTTGTTTTTTGTCTGTTTACTAAAACTTAATTACTACATATTTGCAGCACTCCTACTGGAGACAGTGCTGTCGAATGAACGGCAATTATAGCAGTTTGTAGTCATAAAAATAAGGTAACCTTGTAATGAAACTGTCATTTGTTTAAATAAGAGCTTTTGTGTAACCATTCATAAAAGAAAAACACTTTCACGAACATGAAATAAAGCAAATTGAAAAATATCCTTAAAGCCGGTGAAAGAACAAAGCTGGAAAGAATAATTAATAATAAAAGAGCGAATACTGCCGCGGCTGCCAAGAGTCTGCAGGTGTTGTGGGGAGAACAGCGTCAGCAGCTTGGCAGGCGAGACACACTCAGTGACACCGACATCAGAGTCACCTGCTCACATAATTACGATGGAGAAGTGTGTGTGTGTGTGTGTAGATGTGTTTCGTTAATACTGGTAATTCCTCTCCAAACATCTCCCAGTTTGCAGAGAATAATAAAGGTACGCTGGCTGCCTCCAGCATCGCATGTTTCCTGCTAACTGCTAAAATAGCAGCACAGCCGGCAGGAGACAATGTCGGCTGTCAGTGTTTCTGCAAACCGGTGATGTGTTCACGGCGTGTGCATGTCATGGGCGACGCACCGTATTGATGTTTCCACAATGTGTCATCATCATCATGTCACATTGCATGTTTACTGACGGGAGGTCGATGGCGCCGATGGAGGTGAAGTTGTAGGCGGTGACGACAGTTCGAGACGGATATTTTTAAGCATCACACCGCTGGGTATATTCAAGGCGACGCGAGGATAACTTCCACGTGTGTTTATGGATATTTTTGATGGGAAGGAAATATATTGCATCTTTTGTATCTTTGGTTGGGGTTAGTTTGGGATCAGGCACAAACAGCTACCGAGTTAGTTAGAGAAACATTGCGGTTTGGTTTGAAATAACTACTTAATTAGGACGAGAAAAAATGAAAAAATGATGGCCGGGGGGGAAAAGAAACCGATGCTGACTGTCTGTAAGAGGGAGCAAGACAATTAACTCAATGAGCTCCGGCGCATCACGTCAGCTTTTCTCGGCGAGGCCTGACGGAGAGTCGCTGAGCGCTGAGCGCGCTAGTCGTGCATATCTGTAGCTATTTTTAGCGCTTGGTTTTGTGTCTGTGCCAGCGCTGGAGACCGGGCTGCGACAGAGTGACAGGTAGCTGTGAAGTTAGCTCCTGTCCTGTCTAACTTGACTTTTAGCACATTCGTCCTCTCAAAGTGTTTTCCCTTGTGTATTTTACTCACAGTAGCTCCCAGAGGCAAAACACACACGGGGCTGGAGGTAGCAAACCGAGCTCATGGAGTCCCTCGCCCTCTGCCACACTGACACTCCACCACACATGTCCACGGATCAGCGCATCACACTTTCTCCCCCCGAGGCTAACGGTGATGAGATCTTTGGCTGTGAGCCATCCTCGCACATGGACAGCAGGGTGTTTGTGCTCAATGTGGCTCAGAATAGAATAAAGCTGGAGAGTATCATCACACATGGGAAATGCTCCCACACTGAGCCGTTAGCAGACAGTTTGGCTTAATGCAACTTGACCTATAGACCAAAAGTGTAACTGGTCCGAATTAACCCTTGACATTCCTATTAGAGACCAAGTTTCGTGTAAACTTCATTGAATAAACATTAGTCAGCAGCCCAGTGAAGATGCTCCTTCAGCACCAACGCGGATATTTACACATTCTCCCCAGATGTAAAAAGTACCTTCCCCCTGTACTCGACACTCGTTCTAGCAGAGCACCTTCACCTTTCTTTAAAATTGAAATAAATCCAACTTTTATGGACTGCAAATTTGATAGATGGTTTAAACGCACCCTCTGCAGTCGCTTACACCCTCTAATCAAACATCCAAACACAATAAACAAATCAAAGATAGTTCTCAGAGTCGGTTTGATTGGTTTCTTATTTCCACATGCTCGTTTCCCGTTCGCTCACAAAGTGTACCATACATCAAAATAAATGTACCGCAGTAATGAAATATAACGGCTCTCTCCTCCGCGCTTTCGACAGACTCTCCACTTCATGCACAAAGAGTACTGATAGCTTTCCAATATACTCCTGGGCTACAGGCTGACTGAGAGAAGAAAATGGTGCTTGGTTACAAGCTAAATAATGGCCACTCTCATAAGAGTGGAGGTGTGTGTGTGTGTGTGTGTGTGTTAAGAAAGCAGAGTTGAAGAGCCAGGGAGGAAGAAAATAAGTGGCAAATTGGAGGCAAATCAAATCATCGGCCTTTGAGTCTTTTTCCCTCCACTGCTGCCATCCAACGGTGCCGCTCATTCAGCCAACTATTCATTCAGAGGGCCCGAAGAAAACCCAATGGTCCAAAAACAAAGTCTGTCTCTGATTAGAGAAAGAAATGAGGTTTTACAAAATGTTATTGGTTATTCCTGCTGCCAAATAGCCAGGCAGCTCCCCCATTAGGACTTATATAGACAACATGTGGATCGGTACCAGGGCCCGAGGGCGGCTGCCAATGGAAACGCCATTACTGGGGCTCGCACGCCTCCAAATGTAGGAATGTACAAAATGGCCGTCGGCCAGAGGGAGTTTTTACTGGCCATTTCAATCTGCGGGTGAATGGGCAAGTGGAGAAATGTGATTGGCTGACTGAGAAGTTACTAAACATTTACATGTTTGTCGGTTACGGGTGATTGGACATAATCTCCAGTAGCCGAAGACTGAGGCAGAAGCTGCTACATGCTAACAGCTAACAGGTGTTTATGTGGGAGTCAAGTCTCCTCCAGTCGTGACTCTTTCTGCCTCTGTTCACCAATATATGTTTGTTGGAAAGGCTTTTTCGGTTTACTGCTCTTACATGTGTTGGGTTTCTATAATGCGTTGTGCACTTGCCATTAGACAGCACTGAAGGGAACCAGCAGCTGAACGCTTCCCGCCACTCCTCAAGTGCTATTAACTGTCCTGCTCCTCCGTCGACAGAGTCCCTGGAGCAATTCTTTTTTTTTATTGTATGGTTGAAGCACCAGAACTTCACTTTTTTTTTTTCTTTTATAACCTTCAACAACAACAACAACAACAGAGAGCAGCAGTGAAGCGGTGCAGGCGGAGTGGAAGGAGTCTGATGAAACCCTGATGAAAACCACCCCGCCAAAAGAAACCGCATGTTTTTTTTTATTTAAAGATGGACCCTTTCAGAAGAAGAGGACGAAGAGGAAGAGATCACATCTCTCGTAAAAAATATGCACATAAATACGTCTGCAAACAAAATCTTCAACTCGTATGTTTATGCTACTACGAGTGCTATTACGAACACCGACAACCTGTCTGATCGTCCGACTGCAGTTCATCTTAGCGACTCAGAATAATAAACCACGCTTCTCCTGTCGAGTTCGTGCGGCAGACTCACCGAGATAAACGCTTGTGTATTTACGGTGCTCGGCTTTTCTGACCCCTTATCCTGAGAGCGCCGGCCACGCTTTTGCCTTTTTGTCCCACTTTGTCGCCCCTCATTAACACCGAGAACGCACTCTCGCCTCGGCGCTCCATTTGTCGAGCGCCGCAGCCGCTTGCTGGCCCGTTACAGATGAGATAAGTGCGGTTAACGCGTACAGATGCTGAAAAGGTCACAGAATAACAGTAAACAATTTAATGAGCGGTCCGACCTGTTTGGCGTCTGACAAAGCCTCTTTTCGGTGATTAAACAAAAAAGCTGTAAGAAAACAACCAATAACGGTGTTTAATTCGGCCGTACAGGCGTGAGGCCGGGCCGGGCCGGGCCGGGCCGCGCCGCGCCGGGCCTCGGGCCAGGCTTGACTGGAGGGCATCATGAATACTTAAACATCTGAGTAACTTCAGGCTCTGTCTGTTTCTCGCGTACAAATGTAGATAGCATTTTCTCCTCTCTGTTTTATAAATGGCTTTAGTATGCCTGTCAACAGCAGTGTTGAGCACGTGATTAATACAAATTGCCGAGGCCTGCAGTTGTTTGCCCCTCTGTGACAGATATGCAGCCATTTTCCACTCCCAACCTGTCAAATATGACAGCTGGTAAGCGGTCCTTCATTTCTGTGCTTGACGCTGAATGGAGCGCTCCAGCGTCTCCCCTTAAATTTGCATCAGGTGGTTAAAAATAGGAGAGTGATGAGCCTTGTTTCATCTCACGTCGTGGTTACAGAAAGCAGAGACAGAAATGCGTCTCTGATTAATCTGATCTATTTGTTTCACTTAACTTCCCTTAACAAAAAAGTCGTTCAAAGACTGAAATAAAAAAATTAAAAAGTTAATGAAAAGCCGTTTAGGGGGAATAGAAAAACTAGTGGCCTAAAACTTCTCCCTTCACATGCATTGGAGGTGAATGGATTTTGGTCCCCGATGTTTACAGCAGTGAATAATGATATCTGGAGAAAACAATTTGTCTCCCTCGCCACAGCGTCCCAGCTACTCCCAGATAATCTGCACAGCCTGCTGTGAGCGGAGCTACAGTCTAACACAAACACACTGACGGGTCTGTGGATTACCCAAATAAACTCAACACATCTTTTTTTTCCTCTCTTGTTTTTCAGCACACAAATTTAACTATGTCCATTTTATTCTGGTGGAGGCAAAACATCAGATATCTTCAGAAACAAAACTGTCTGCGCTCATTCTGTCACGACTTGACGTAGCTGGGGATATCTGTTTTATGTGTCCATTTAATTTGTATGAACTGGTCTTTTTGTCCCCTATAGATGTTGATCTGTAGCGCCCAAATCCTGCGCATGAATCGTGACATGAACTTTACCATACGTTTCTTATGCAGACTCATTTCAACCCAATCAGAAGGATGAATGTTAGCTAAGTACGTTTCTGCAAAACCACAAATTTAAGTTAAACCTGAACATTTCTTTATGTTGTAAGTTTACATTTGTGTAGGTTTTATTTTTTCTATGTTGTGCTCTTATGCTCTGGTTAGGTTTACGCACTTGGTTGGGGTCAGGAAAACATACACTTCTCTCTGTTGCTCAGATCACGGATGGGTGATACCACAGAGTCTAGAAACGTCTGCAGGTCTCCTTAAAATAACACACCTGGTTTCCGACGTGACATAAACAACTGGAAATGTCTCCGGGAGTCCCTAAAGATATCAGACTTGTTGGCTTGTACAGAAACAACTCCACCTCCTGATGGGAAAGGTGGCTAATACGCATATAATCTGAACGTGATATGCCACGTTTGGTGCAAATGTCAACCTGGAGCGTATCTGTGGTTTGCAGAAACATTAACTGCTAACATCAAATCCAGGCACCTGGGCTGTTGTACCACTGGATATTATTTGTTGAAACATCAGAACATGTTGGAACCATGTTCAAGCCAAAACGTGATCTTTTCCTAACCCTATCCAGAAGATCTTTTGGCTAAACCCTAGCCTCAATCTTAAAAGTCGCTCCAAACTGTAGAGCAGCTGCTAACTTCAGCTGAAAAAGTCTCCTCAGACCTCCGATGTGTTTCACAGAACAGACTCTCATCACAGATCCACCTGTTTTCTCTCTGTTTTTTTTTGCCGTTAAGCCCATAAACCCTGAGGCGATACTTCACCAGCATAATTAGCTCCTAATCTTTAATGTCACCAAAGCTAACAGGCTCTCTGTTAGCATGACTTTATTACGGACTTAAAAAGGTTTGATCATAAAGCACATAGAACCAGAGAGGACGTCATCACAGGGAAGCAGAAAAAAAGAAATCCCTGTGACATCACTTTCAACGGGAGAGAAAGAGAAGTGTCAGCAGAGGAGAGGAGAAGTCTGAGAGAAGCTCCGAGTGTGGCTCGGCACCCCGGGGTGATTTAAGAGGTGGCGGACTGCAAGTTGGCAGCGAAAACCCTCAAACAGGCCGAGACGAGAACGAGAAAGACAGGCAGAGAGAGAGAGAGAGAGAGGAAGGGAAAGGAAAGGAAGAGGGTGTGGAGGTGAGGAATGAGGAGAAGCAACAGAGGCAGTAATTTGAGAGGTAAAGATCAGGAAGCACTTCCTCTCCACAGCGTAGAGACGCTCCGGGGATCGACTTCCTCTGCGTGTGCCAAGGAAACGACTTCAAAACAATTCAAAACCAAAACTTACCAATGTGTTAAAACATGAGTTTTACTTTCCTTTGTTTTTGTTTGTGATTTCAAGAAAATGCACTGAAGCTCAGAACGATGAATGTTTTCTAGATCACTAGATACTTTCCTCGATTCTGTTATTTGATTTTGGTTTTTTTTTTTTTTTTTTATAGCTCACAGACACGAAACATTCAATCCATCAATCTCTAGCCAAAGCTTCCTTCAAATCATTTGCTTTGTGTTGTTAAATTAAGCGACAAATTGATTTTTTACGAGTCAGGAAATGATGAAAATCATCCTAAGTGACGATAACAGTAAAACGCCGCCTCGCAGTTTCACAGAAAAATAGCTTGCACGGGAAAAAAAAGGGTGTAGATTTTTTAAAACGGGCGGGTTGAAGAAATGTTTGGGGCGCGTGAGAGAGAGATGTAAAGAGTCCTCTTCGATCAGGCCGAGCGCGGTGACAGGTCAGAGCGCTGCTGCTCGCCTTTATCCCAGGAGAGAGACAGTGATGCTAAATTGCCTGTCTCTTTTCCTTTTCTCTCCCTCTCTCGCTCGCTCCCTCATTCCCTCTTGCTCTCTCTCGCCCTCTGTGAGAGGCTAACATCTTAATCATAATTGTGTCATGAGCCATAAACACTCATATGCTTGGCTGTGGAGGCAGCCTCGGGGGAAGTAATGGCACTGAATAATAACAATACGTTTATTTGCGGAGCACTTCCGTAAAAACTTTCCACATTTCGGTTAACATTCAATATAAAGTGACGGGACTGTTTCTCAAGTAGAATGGAGTCCAATTAAAAGAACATCAAGTTTTTTTTAGAAGATTTCTTGTCATCTAAAGTTTTAGAAACACGTTATCAAAAGAGTCTCACGTAACATAACTGTCGCTGTCGAAATGTGAGTTTCGAGACGTAAGACTGGTTTCAAGTGTCAGAATTATGAAAGTGGAAAAGTGACGCAGAAGAAGATCTCAGGAGAGAAACAGCGTGAGTCAGAGAGAGAGAGAGAGACAGTGGACGGTTCAAGACACGATGAACTACTGCTGCACTTTTAATCCGTCCACCGCGACAAACTGGTGAGTCGAGGGAGAGGGCCACGATCTAAAGTAGTCTTTCGGTTTCCCGTCCGTGCAAATTGCACAAGATGCAAAGATCGAACGACACAACACACGAGATGGACTCTGCTGCTGTGGTCTGTTATTTATCTGCTACACCAACACAGGGGAAATAACTCTATACAGCTTTTATGTTCCTTAAAGCCTGGACTAATGAATATCCAAATGCAGCTGCACCACTCTTGGTGGGTCATTGATCAACATCGATGCCTGAGAACTAATAGCTCACTGAGGAGCTGCAGCTCGACCTCGGGCTGGACGATGCGGCCTGAAAATTATAATGCCATCTGTCAAGGCTATATCATGAGACAGAAATTTTTTTAAAAAGCCCAAATGTCCATAAAAGCACACAGAAATGATGGGAATGGCAGACAAAATCAAATATCAAAATATTTTTGACCAAATACAATGAGATTTCTGATAAATAATCATCGATAATGTGGATATATTAACTGAGTGGGTCTGCTCTGTACCCTGGTCTGGGTTCATAAAGTTACATTTGACACTTGCCATATCTCTATGTAATATTTACGACAATATATAGACTCTTATCGTAAAAGCTATGTGATAATATACAGCCAAGCCCAAGTTTGAACAAATTCAGACCATTTTAAAACAAAGAGTCAGAGAGAGACACAAACACAAACATTTCATCCTTAAATTAAACTCTGAACACTAACCACACACAGTTTGTGTAACAACAGCTTCAGTCCTCGGACTCTTTGTTCAAATAAAGAAAAACGCCTCAGGGAGAGCTAGAGATGAGGGCCGAATAGACGTCCATGAGATGAAAATCTAAATATTTTTCAGGAAATATTTACATGATGAATTTCAGATGGAGTGCAGAAGTGTTTGGAGTGACTCATAAAGGGGTGAAAATGGTTTCCTGGCCCTAAAGGCTATTTTCATGTCATCCTCAATTACAGTGTGAAAGACAACAACTCCCATGACCCCACGCTACTTCAAAGCATCATCAAACACTGTCACCGTTTAGAATGAGAGACCCCAAATGGCAGAAATGACATACTGTGCGTTCAATTAGCATGATTCGTATTTGTGTTGGGTCTTGAGCGCTCTCATTAAGCGACTAATTGTGTGGTGAAGCGTTTAGTGGCAAAGGTAAGGTTGAAATGTCGGTTTGATGTGCGGCATCGTTCAGGGAGGGTAGGCCCCGTGCCGAAGTGCCTGGGCTGAATAAAGTGCCGACTCTATCAGTCAGTCAGTGGCGTGTCGGAGTTGTCTTTCACATTCGAGTGGTTTAAACATGTTAAAGCTCCTGTACGGTTCTCCGACTTGACTAAAAACTACATCCTGATGCGGTTTCAGGCCAACGGAAAGTTCTGCTCTGCGCTGTTAGATTAAAGTAGCGTTGGCACAAAGAAAAAGAAACCTCTCCAGTAGAGAAGTGGTTGGTTCAGTGCCTCGGTCTCAGTCATCTCTCAGTGTTTCCTTTGGTATTACACACAGGGATTGGCGGTGATCCAGAAAATATCAGACACCTTCCACTGGCTCAGCTGCCCGTCCGTTATGGCAGGATCTCTCTGCTTATTGGACGAGTCTTTGGGGGATTTTTATTTTTTTTCAGAGGAAGCTTGCGGATTTTCTGCGGCTCAACCAGATGGCACACAACTTCTCTTTCCAAAAAAACCCTCAGTAAATAAATATTAATCTCACAGCCAAAAGCAGCTTCCTGGAGACAGATCCTTGGATGCACGTCGGCGGTGGGTGCTGTGGGTTTTTCTGCATTTCTTTTGAGCGCAGCAGGGGTCTCTACCGACCAAAAACAATCTCTCTGGCTCCAAGTCAGGGTTCTGTATTTTATTAATTCCTCAGTAAAGAACATTTGCAAATGAGGCTATGCTATCGTTAATGCAAGATGGGGGTTTTTTATGACAGAAAACAGCGTAACTGCACTTTATTTTTCAGCGTTCTAGCAATCATCATTCGGAAGCATTCAAGCTGTGCCCATTGAAACGATAATATCCTCTCTTTTCTGATGTCTGTCCAGACTGAACTGATGTCGGACTCTTCACAACAAACTGCTTAAGTAGTATAAAAGTAAATACTCTAATGGTTTCAGAAGCAGCCTCACTTTGTGCCCGGAAACAATACAGCCAAAAAAAGCCACCATCGG
This sequence comes from Sparus aurata, assembly GCF_900880675.1. NCBI lineage: Eukaryota > Metazoa > Chordata > Actinopteri > Spariformes > Sparidae > Sparus > Sparus aurata. The sequence goes on along the minus strand of NC_044199.1, from coordinate 31,415,486 downwards.
GGCAAATTGTACACCACTAATGGCATTTAAAATAGCTTCCTTCCCAGCTGTCTACAATCAGTCACCATGGTAACAAAGTAGTGCTTGTGAAATTACAGGCCTCAATTCAAGAAGTGAAGGAAGAGTCTGAGGGGGGAAACTTAAAGTATCGAGAATTGTCAGCGTCTCCTGTGACTGCTGCATGAAAGCATATTTCATTTATTTTTCAAGGGTTTCTCTTTCTGAAGAGCTCTTTCACCTAAAGTGCTTCTGGTTTGTAGCACAAGTGGACACAAATACAAAAAAATCTGCTGAATCCCGTAGCGCCGCACATGACAGAGAGGAGGAGGGATTCAATAATACGATGCTATATAATATACAGTAAACATATATACTGTAAGAGAATAAATAACCAAGCATACAATAAGTACACAGACAGGTCTTTGACTTAACGGGCCTTGAATAAGGAGTGGAGGGGTCAGAAGTGTCCTTCAGGATCTGAAGATATCTTAAGATGCTGCTGAGATACTGGAGTAACTCCCTGGGTGACCAGCGTCTGAAGTTTCTGTTCATTTTTAGCTGTTAAGCGAAACCGGGTCGAAGGTTAGGACACTCCTGACATGGGGTTGAGGATTTATCTGCTTACTTTGAAGCTCTGGACTGGAAATGTGCTTCCAATAAAAACCACACAGGTTAAATGGAAGAGGATTAAGTCAATCTCAACACCCAAGAGACCACGAGGATATGAGTTACCAGTTCTACTTCTATTTCAGCATTATATTTAGCAAGTTAAATGCTGCGCTGTGTGAGCAGTCAGACCATCACACAGAGTTGGTTATAAACAGTCCTGGTATGTAACTGAAACAGACAGCTGTTGGATAATGAGATATTCAAATGACTCTTTGTGTTATCACAGATTGAGGCTTCATGTTTGACAGCATCAGCTCAAGCTCGTCTGCCCGGAGTCCAAGAACAAAAAACAGTGGGCAACTTGGGGCACCAACATGGAACATGGAATACAACAATGCTTTCATCGAAGATCACAGTTCTAAAGATATTAATTACTGAGTTTTAGTTGAACAAAACGTAAACGAGGATACAGAAAATCACAAAGGCTTTATGACTGCCATCCTTTGCAATAATGGTCAGAGCATAAAAATAAAGCCAACACCAACAGTCGCTTCTGGGTAGAAAACTGAATTGCACTGTGGAGATATGTGAAATCAGCAAACTTGTTTTATTTATGTTGTAATTTTCATATGTAACATTTAAACAGCAGCTTCACTCCTGAGGCTGTGAAACTTCCCAATTCATCCTCAGCACTCCAACTTGAAAACTTTTCTGACTTTTGAAAATTTTCTGACTTATCCGACCCCATGACAGGCATTAAGAGTAACTATAAATATCATACAGAAATAGAGAGTCTAATGGTCTCGTTTGCTTATGTCGGTCATATATCGGCATCAGTATGGTAGTACGCTATTCACCAGTTATAAACTCCTTATAATGAGTTTAATAAAGCAGCTAAATACTTGTTCCGCGGCTGTCCGACACCACATCAGTGCCAGATCATACTCAGTTTTAGATGCGTTAAAGAAAGAAATGCATCCTATTCCATTTACTGACTTTTTCAACTGTAACTGTAACATTTAAACCAAGCACACAGGGCTTTACATGACTGACAGTCACAGTCATGCCCAATTCATGCAAGCAAATGCCCATTGAATACAGAAGTTTTAAAACTCTGCCAATTTTTTTTTTTTTTTTAAGTTTTAAAATATACATTGTCACAAAGCTAAAACAGGTCATAAATGGACAATTTACTGCATCATGAATAATGTTAATTCTGATACTCTGGCTAGATCTTACTGATTTGGTAATATTTCTTTTTGTGACTTTGCAAGATTACTGTAATATGCTGATGGTGACACAAAGTAATCTTTGTTTTAGTTCCGTACCACTGGACTACACAGCAGCTTCACTCCCGAGGCTGGGAAACTCCCAAATTCAGCCTCACCATGAAAAGTAGTTTTAATTTTCTGACTTATCCAACCCCATGACAGGCATTAAGAGTTACTATAAATATTATACAGAAATAGAGAGTCTAATGGTCTTGTTTGCTCATGTCAGTCATATATTGGCATCAGTATGGCAGTACACTGTTCCATAACCAGTTATAAACTCCTTGTGATGAGTTTAATAAAGCAGCTAAATACTTGTTCCACGGCTGTGTGACACCACATCAGTGCCGGATCATACTCAGTTTTTGATGCGTTGAAGAAGGAAATGCATCCCATTCCATGTACTGACTTTAGGGATGCTGTGACATCTGCAAATTCAATAAGAGCAGGGTCAGTGATTTTGCACATTGTCTAGTTTACAGCCAAACAGACTGGTAATAGATGCAGCTCATGTAACTAAATGTTTATTTGGATGTATCGGGATCTTTCATCCGATGTGTAATTTCATTTAGACCTCTTTGCATTCATTTCCTCAGCCTTTGGGTCACCAGCTGACTGATGGATGTTTTGACTTCTCTGCACTTCAAACATTGTTTCCGGTAAACATCTGTGGTATTTACTGCATGCTGCGCTCATCTACCACATCATCATTATAGGTACTCGGCCGCAGTTGTCCATCTTCTCTGATGCACCCTGAACATTCATTGGTATGCACGCCGCTGCGCTGTTCGGGAGTCTGGCATCATTTAGAGCAACAATTTTTATGGTAAGTGCCAATCGGTCATGCTGTACTCTCTCAGGGACGTGATGGAGTTAAAAAGAAAAAAAAAAAGACAACAACAGCTCAGTATACAGAGAGAGAAACAGAGAAATGAGACACAAAAGTGGAAAAGACAGAGAGAGATAAACTGAGAGAGAGGCTGAAATACTTTGCAAGAACTTGCAGAATGAAATAAAACACAAAGGGAATGCAGGAGAGAGAGAGAGAGAATAAGGAGATGAGAAGAAACCAAGGGACAAAGGAAAGAGACAGAGGCACAGAGATCGAGAGAAAAAGATGTGTGTCCTCCAGAGAAAAGTGGGGAAACAAAGAGACGGTAACCTTGTAGCTGAAGTTGAAAATGAAAGACGGTTAAAGGAAGCTTTGCTTTTTAAATCTTAATACAGTATTCCCAGATCCTATGTATGATGAAAGATTTATGTTTTAAATAGCAGCTATGTTTTGAAAATAAACACTATTCTTATTGCATGTTTTTTCCTTAGACTGCAAAATGTATTCCTACGTGTAGTAGACTCAAAGCACTTGGTTAAAGATCCCCTCAGGACATGTTTTATGTAAAATGCTCGATGTTTGATTAATAATTTGTGTCTGATAGCGTTTTTCCACAAAAGTTAGATAGATAGAATTACTTTAATGATCCCAGACTGGGAAATTATTTAGATTTAAATTTAAATATTTAAATTTAAGTTAAATTATCCTTGTAAAATAAACATCCCGATCTATGACTATTAATTTTCTTTACTGCTGGAAATATGATGTCTCACTTCACTTAGTATTTAAGTTGTTTTTTGTGACTCCAAGCAAGACTATTACTACATCTATGAACTGTGTGAGAGTCTGAGGAGACCGGGGTGTAAAAAGTCCATCACCTTCACACCAGGATCCAGGGTATGCTTCCAGGCTGTGCTTCAAGGTCTGGCTCACTGTTCAAGGATAGGTTTGGTAAAATTCTGTTAGATTTAGGCAACAACAGCTCTTTGGCTAAGGTTAGGAAAATACCTTTTTTACTTAATGAAAAAGTCACAGAACTTAAGCCAAAGGATGAATCAATGATGCCCATGTACACAATCATACAGATTAAACGCCATCACTATTTTGCGGACTGCTGTGATATGGTGTTGGCAGGAATCAGATATGTGTGATGTGACAAACCCTGCTCACACGCCCTTCTCTTTTTAAGATCAGATTTTTCAATGAGCTCAGAAAAAAAGGGTGCACTTTGAGCAACGAGTATGAAAACAGCCCTCTAATGTCGAACTCTGCACATACATCAGTCTACACAGCGAAGCTCAAAATATCAGCAGGAGCTTGAAACACAAGTCGGGGTGTGTTAACTTTTTCAGTATCCAGTCCAAACCAGAATCTTTCCTTTAACTAAAGTCAGTGTTGCTAACCACAGTCAGCAGCTGTCAACGGCCTGTATTGCTTTGCTTGAGGAAATAATGGCCATGTTGGGTAATTCTGCAGCTCTGCCCCCCTCGTGTTTCATGCAACAGACTCGAGTTTGGATAGGGACACAGTCATACCATTAATATTCTAATTTCATATGGTTCTGATAATCCTCTGGCAGACCATAGTTTTCTTGCGCAGATGCTGTAGAAAGTCAGGACGATAAAAACACTGGTTGAATGGGGAAAAATGTTATTGGACATAATCTGGGGTTTTGCAGATCATTGACATCGACAGTCCTTTCTGGCAACAGAGTTGTGGGGAAAACATTGTACACAAGGCAGCAATGTTCCCTCCAAAATGTTATTTGCAAAAACATTTTGCTTAGGGATGCACAGAGACCACACTGGCCCCACAATATCCACAGTCCTCACAAAAATGCATTTTAAAGTTCAGCTGGAGCAATTACGAGGCTCTAGCAGTCTGAGCAGACCAAATCAGGAGGTTTATCTTTCTTTATTTAAATAAATTCAGTCTTTTTCATTTCCCTCATAGTGTTTTCTTGCTGAGCTGCAGTGAAGAGATTCTTCTGTGTATTCACATGCAGGGACAAAGCACATTAGGTAATAAATCTATATGCAGCTACTCGGACTTCAGCTTCAGCAGAACTTTATAATCCAATTTCGTTGAGAACAAGGACTGTGGACTGCGTCACACATGTACTGTTGAAGATTTAAAAAACGCAGTTTAAAACCTGCAGGGTTTAACAGATCGGAAACTTAACTGCAAGGCCACTGAGAATCTCCCTTGGACTCTTTCTTGTCACAAATCTGAGAGCACAAACTGCCACCAAACAACAATTACATGTTTGCTTCTAATTGGTACTGAAATATGACAAACACCATGCCAATTAACACAATATTAGAAATCCCTCACCATGCTGAGCCGTGGCTGGAGTCAACCTCAAAGTCACATGAACAGCAAATTAAAGAGAAAATATCTACTGTGAACTGTGAACATTAACAAAAAAAGCCACAAAAGATGGCCAGTTGTTGTTTTTAGGTGTTTCCTGCTGATGGTCGAAACTGCACAAACCTTTTCTGTCTCCTGGAATTTGCTGTCAGTGTGCCGGATGTCGTACCTCACCTTGACATCAGGTTTATCAGTCCAAACAAACAACAAGATGGATGCAGACCACTTAAAGTTCAGCTGCTTTTAAAGTGTTTAAGGATTAAGATTTTCTTCTAATCTGATCAAATGTTCCTCCGAACACCTTGAATGGCAGTTCTGACAAGTTAAGACTTAATTGGATTGCATTGTTTTGGGGCGTCTGATTGCGATACGAACATCAAGCATGTGTTGGTCTTTATTTACAACACCTTATTTCAAGACCGATAATTAGTTTTTAAATGTCTAATACGATTTACTCATTGGCTTACTTAAAGCTTTCTCGCGTAGACTGTTGATTGTTCTTCTGTTGTTGATTTTGCCTCCTGTTTAGATATGTAGGCTGTTTATCTTCCAGTTCTTAAGGATTAGTCAGTAATTAGTTTAAAAAGATATAGTCAGAGACAGAAACAGCCACAAGGATACAGAGAGAGAGCGAAATTAGCTGCCCTGTTTATTCTGCCACACAGGAAAGAGGACAGGAAAGAGGGAGGTCACAGGAAGTAGACACAAACTGGCTCAGATATCTTCAACTCAAAAGATTGAGAGGCATAAGGAGCATCTGTGAAATTAGCGCTGGACATAAACTACAGCTAAGGATGATAGGAACTTCAATTGTTTAGTAAGGTACTGGATATACTATCAATCAGGTCAGCAAATAAAAAAGAACACTGCTTCAATACCTGGTCATTTAGCAGCAGAAGTGCTTCAGAGGCTTACATTCGCAATCCTTTTATATCCCATCAAGGGAAGGAATGCATCTTTAAAAATATGTCAAAATAAGGGACTTTCATGCACATATCAGCAATAACAATGTAACATAAGCTAGCTAGCAAGTTAGCAACTAGAAACGGCACATGACAGGGAGTTCCCATAACCCTCAGTTTGAGGTTTGCCTCTGTAAACCTCTGGAGGGCCATGCAGCCGTAATAGTTTGCAATACCCCTCTATCCCAAAAAGAAATGGGTCACCCTATCCCAAGGCGTGAATGTGCAAAACAGAGGGGTAAGACCATGATGTAGAGTTTGTGTATTGAAAGTAAACTTGACATAACTGTTATATGAACAAAGAGCAAAAGTCGAGTATATCAAAATTCACAATTATCGGATTCTGAACAAGACAGACTGATTAATGAATCAAGCTGTACAATCTTGGACCCAAGCCCTGCCTTCATGTTGACACTGTGAGAAACACCATCAATTAGCAGATTGAAACCAACACGACGAGCCCAGTTCCATCAGAAACACATTCATCTGGGTGTCAGCAATCAGTCACGTCTATTCATATGGTGTAATTTGTCACATGAACAACAATTGTGTTGGGAGAAAGAAAAAAAGTAGACGAGAAGTCGTTTCCAGAAAGATTCTAATGGCATTTTCTGTAGTTATATAATGCTTCCAATTTGTGGCCGCAATCACAGACATCACACTGGACACAATTTGCAAGGTTATAAAAAAGATATTTCTCAGAAAAATAAAGCTACTGAAGACCCTGGTACAGCATGCTTATGAAGGTTCTCAGTCATCCAGGTCATGGTAATAATAAGCGTTGTATCGTAGGCAACTGGATGTTTTTTAGTTTCTTGAAGACGTTTCACCTCTCATCCAAGAGGCTTCTTCCGTTCTAACTAACTGGAGAGGAGTTGCAGGCTTTTACATTATGAGTGGGAGTTTCCTTACAGAGTTGTTAAGAACACTTGTGAGTCGTTGACCCAACTGTCCTTCATGGTGCTTGTCAGGTGAGCCCAGGTGTGAGTGGTTGTTAAGCTCCTCTATTGAAAGACGGGCGTTCCAGTTTGACATAGATGGATTCCTTTACTCCTCTTTCAAACCATCTGTCTTCTCTGGACAAGATGTCAGTCGACAGCATAAACTACATTACTCTGTTTATGCCTGAGTGTTTTGTCGCTAGGATGGACAAGTTTCTGCCTCAGCGTGTTGGTAGGTTTAAAGTGAACCAGGATATGATGTTGACCCAGGTGTCGTCCACATATCTGAACCAGTGGCGAGGAGCAGTTCCTGTCGAGGTGACCAAGTCTCTGCTCTACAGTATAAATCATGAAAAACACTCAGCATCTTTTTTTTTTTTAAAGTTTTAACTAAGTTAAAAGTTTTCTTTAAGTGTGAAAAAGTCCAAACTTTCAGTATCGCTTCCTGTTGGCATTATTTTTCCAAGCATACACATTCATAACCAGGACTGCTGATTGACCTGCGAGGTCTAATTATGTCTGTCTCGGTTTGACCGAGGTCTGAGGAGGCTGTAATGATGTGAAAAGACAGCAGGCTCAGCGCGGCCGTCAAAGTAAATAAGACCTCTCCGTCCTAATTGACCTGCCTGATGGCTGCATCACAATTTAAAAGAAAATAAATACGAAGGAGACTGTACGGGATGGACCGCGGGCGGTTCAATCGATAGTACAGACGTTGCTCATTAAATGTAAAATATCACACCGAGGGAATAGAGCAAACACACTGATATATTACAGATATTATTCAGCATCTCTGCATGTGCGGTTGTGTACAAAGTCATTCTGTTTTCGAGCGTTTAGATGCTATTTACCCTGCAGCAAAATGGCCACAAACAACGGGGGTGGGGTCATAATTTCCATGGAAATGACTTTACAGCCTCATGCCAAGCGGATGTGGGAAGAGGTTGGCGCGGCGCAGCTCGATTCCTGCTCCAAAGTCTAATCCCCAAATTATCACTCACTCAGCAAATCTCCTCTCCTCTCCTGCCTCACTTTTCTCCCTCTTTTGTTCTCCTCTTCTCAGACTCATCTGCCTCTCGTTTCTCCTTTCAAGCCCCCCCCCCGCCGCTCTATCTATCCATCCGTCTGCAGGAGGGCGGAGAAAATAACAGACACACTGTGTGACAGAAGAGGGAAATAAATCCCAGCAGTTTCAGTGAATGCCATCATGACTCAGATTTACCTCCACTGAAGAATGTGAGAGTTAAGTAAACAGACAAAACATATGTAATGTAGTGATAGAAAACACAAATTACCAGCTGCCATAGAAAAGACTGTTTTAAAGAGCAGATATGTTTGACTTCCATGTGCATCATGACATGCATGAAGTTATTTTTTGCACAGCTCAAACTGAAGGGATATGTATTAATTATTGAGCCTTAGAGGGGTTAGTAAGTGGATTTATTTGACCTTTTACAAGAGACATGCTGCCCGTTTCCCCCTATTTCCAGACTTTGAGCTAAGCTAAGCTAACCAGCTGCTGAAGGTAGCATCATGGTGTGAACTTTCTCATATGACTGTCGGCGGAGTAAATAAGAGAGAGCTCCCTCCCCAGACAGCTTATCAACCATTCACACCCAGGCTCACCTAGCTGTAGCAACCCTCATGAGGGCCAGTTGAGTCAACGACCCATAAGTGGCCCTAACGACTCTGTAAGGACACTCCCACACAGAGTTTAAAAGCCTGCAACTCCCCTCCAGCCAGTAAGAACTGCAGAAACCTTGTGGATGAGAGGTGAAACATCTTCAAGAAACTGAAACAAGTCCAGCTGCCTATGATACAGCACTTACTAACAAGCTAAAAGAGGCTAAAAAGCTAAGTGAGGACTAAATTGTTTTACACTTATTTAATTGACTGACCTTTTATTAGTGGACCTCTTGGTTCTGGCTACTTGCTTCCACAGACTCGTGGTCGTTCGGTTGCTGATAACCACAGGAGCTTCAAAGTCAGGACAGTTTGGCACTGCCGGTCTGTGCTGTTTACTCACTGTTTATGTCCCGTGTCAACAGGCAAAGATGTTTCACTGAGTGTTCTCCTGCAGTTCTCAGTAGCAACAAAATGAAAAGGTCTGATGAGTCATGCTTCACAATTTTCCAGGCGGGCCAGTTTTATGGTTGGAGAAAGCTCAAGTATGAGCGCCGTCCACAAGGCACATCGCCAGCTGTTAAAAATAGTGCCGTGTATGGGCAGCCATAGCGCTTAAAAGCTCAATGGCGTACTTGAGAGTGTGTTTCACACTCAGATGTACCTCTGGGGAAAATGTTAAACAGCGTTTCTGCGATCATTTCGATCACATCATGTGTCACAGCACATTAGAAACTGAAGCTGTGCACTTATCAAAGCTGACTTACCCTAACCCGAACTGACGAGGAGCGTGCGGTTGCGAATAATAAGTGGTCACGTCACTAATGCTAGCTAGCAGAAGTTAAATGTCAACAGAATCCAGTGTGCTTAATCCAGTTCCAGATTAAAAAGGACCCTTTTTGCTCAAGCAGCAGCCTGCATAAGAAAAAAAAAATAATAATCTATCTTTAATACCTGTTAAGAAAATCTAAGCTATTATCCAGCATGTTTCTCACTGATAAAACCAAACATAGCATACCTCAGAAAGCAGCTGCACATTTTGGATTTTACTCGTGGCTGTTTGAGCCTCTTTGACCTGACTTGCAATAAACACACGTGTGCCTACAGTCATCAATAATGTAAAATAACCGCTATAATCAACAGTATATATATCGACAGAAATCTCATGTTCTGCTTCTGGAACTTGTGAATGCAGGTCGGATTCAGTTACTGCAAGTGATGTTCTTCGATGGAAAAGATTTGTTCCGGACATGTGGCCTGGTGTTGAACATTAGTGATGCTTATAGGCAGCCATGCATGGCCAAGCAACACTATCCTCATACTTGAACAACTGATTAGGTCGAAATCAGCCATCCCAAAACACACGCAACATGTTTGTTATTCTGAACCTGCTGGATATTCTTTGTGAGACTGTACGTCTGCTGTGCCTTTTGTACCTTGGGTACAACTCAGCCACCACGTTTCAAACGGTGATGATTCTGAAGATAATTTTAGAAACGCTAATAACCGACTGATTTTGGAACCTCGCTGCTGGTTAGATGCTAGGTGTTGATCGGATGAGAAAAAGTCCTGATCTTTCTGAAGCGCGGTTCTAATGTGCCACAGTGCTGCTGCAGAGATCTGTTGGAAAGGATGAAACCTCCAGACGCTCTCAGCAGACAGCAGGCAGCTCTCAGCGGTGGCGGCGAGAGACTGTTGACTTTTGTAGCACTCGTGCTGGAATGTTGCTGGGTGGGCGGAAACAGTGCCAGAGTCACTGACAGCGCTCCGACGTGAGCCAGTGATCATGCATGAAAGTGACAAACAACGCCTGGCGTTATCACGTCTGCTGCCTGCGTATACTTGTAAAGTCAGGGACCTTAATACAGCAATAATAACACTCTTAAAGCTCATCATCATGGGCTTTATTCGAAAAAAATATATATCAAAAACAATAACTCCAACCAAATTTCATCCATTTTTTGCTGTGTGGTTGGTCGGGGCAGAATGGACTGTGTGGGTCTCTCCAAGCACGCCTGCTATTTTGATTTATTTATGTGTAGCAGCACTAAGTGCAAAAGGGCTGAGTCATAGGTGAATTTAAATTGGATGTGCTGATTAATAAAAAAAAACACTTTTGGCCACTCAAATCACTGCTGTCATCACTCTGAAACAGCTGAGCCAATCACCAAGTTTTTTTTTCGTCAAGCACACAGTTTTATGCTGATAAAGTTATCAGGTTGGTAGCGAGTTAACATCGCCCCAGACGTACGTACGTAGTCTCTGAAATGTCCATTTTAAAGAGAGAGTCTGCAAAACTCTCCATTGAAATGCCGTGAACTTGCTTTTCGCTGCCTTATTTAAATGAAACCTCCCACCTGCCTGTGCGTCTCCTCTCACCTGTACCCAAACGACCACACGGAAGGCAAAGTGAATGTCAAGCTCCAGAAAATGCCAAAACGCTCAAAGCTCTACCTGTGCTGATCCCGGCGCTGTCATGACAGTAGTTATCTGAATATCTGAATGGCAAATCCTCACTGAGAATCAAACATGTCAAGATCCACAATCCAGTCACTTAAAGTGGTGGACCAGTCAGCCGACAATGCCTTCCCTAAACTCAAAAACATACAAACTGTGGCACGTTTTATTTAGCATGCAATCAGCGGCTCATCTGAGGTTTCTTCCCATTTGTTCTTTGCTGCAGAATGATGATCATTATCTTATTTCGCAGCACAAAACGACACTCGGATGTGTGATCGAGATAAAAAAAATCCAGCGTGAAAACCTTTGTAAACTAATCTCCCCCCCGTCTAAGAAGAAACTCTGAGCATTTTTTTCAGAACAATGAGCCGTCAGACTAGACTGTTATTCGGATGTGATTCCCCATTCGATTGTGAATAATTAGGTTTTCACTCCTGCAGGGTTTCTCTCTCTCTCTCTGTGTGTTTCAGTTAACAGTTGGCAGAAACGCTGCCCGTGAATGCGTCGCCATTGTATCTGTGTGAGTGTAGATCTGACGGTCTGTCTTTGCAGTAGACAGTCGGAGGCCTCATGCAGGCAGACAGGAACAAGCTGGTGAGGAGACAGAGACGGAGAGTCGGGGGTTGGGGGGCTGGAAGGTCCAGAGATTTTTGGACTCTGACACTGTTCCTAAAATAACTGTTGTGGAGCGACAGCTGCTGTGTGTCCTGAAGCAGGTGGGCTGTGTTACATGTCACAGTCACTGTGGGAGGGAGTGGACTGAGGAGCTTCCTGTCGGCAGACGATACTTCAGACAAACAGCGTAGAAACAAGACCCAAAATGGCAAGAGGAAGTCGTTTCTAATGATTTCCCTCGTCTCTTCCTGATCTTTATTTTCAATGAAAGCGAGCCAAAACATAAACCTGGACTTTGCTTTCAAAATCCACTTTTAAGCAACCAAACTTAAATCTCTAGAAAACTTTCGGACCTCGTAAATGAGCAACCTTCACACCGCGCCCAGACGAGATGATGAGCCAAAGGTCTGCATTTTGAAAAGCGCAGCTTAGTCTAAGCAGGGTGCTCTCACAGTCAGTCACAGTGTGAAGTTCTGATTTATAACTTTTCATGTTCGTGACCATCTTCAGCAAAAAAGGGGCAAATCTGGTTCATCTCAATAAGCGTAATCAAGCGTAGCCTGGCTTCTGCCTCGTCACGCTCACAGAGATCTGAGGGAAATCCTGTCAAAACCAAATTGGGATAATGAGACCTTTTCCAAACCTGAGGCAGCAATTTGAAGTTTGTAAAAGTCTCCCCCAAAACACACCACTCATTTGTTTTCTGTCTAGATTCAGACAAGCTCAAAACGAATGCAAAGCACCTGAATAAATTGTTGTCACGTCGTGTTTCTGCAAACCACAAACGCATTCAGATGTGTCATATTGACATATTGCGCTCCGATGACATGTCGATGCCACAATTTAAAAACTTTTTAAAAACACACAGAGAAGCATTTGCATTATGTACTTTTTAAAGTCTTAATCTTGCTCTTTTATATATTTGTCTTAACTTAGTGTTTTATATTTCCAGTTTACTGCTCTTTGCGCTGGCATTGTATTTTATGAAGCATCTGATTTTATTGCATTTAATTTGTCTCTCTTGCAATGTACGCTATTATATTCTGTGAAGCACTTTGTAACTTTGGTTTTGAAAGGTGCTAATGGAATACAGTTTATTATTAGCATTATTATATAGAAATGGAAAGCTTCAACATATCCGCGGTTGTCAGAAATGTTGATTATCAACATTTATTCCAGTGATTGAGTTGGATAATTTAAACCAGTCAGAGCAAGAATCAAACACGTAGAATTTTTGTTTAAAACATCCAAAAAGTAACCCAAATCATCAACAGAGGGTAAAGACATGACCGTCTGTATGTTTTGTTGCAGAGATCTACTGAAGTTAGCGTGCTAACCAGCTAGCTCAGTGCCTGAACGCCTCTTTTTTACCCCCAGTGGTCCAAAACTCGTGTTACCAATCAGCCTCACACCAGTCACGGCTACCTACCCACTCAAAACCGTATTAAACTTCCTGTTTTTGGCTTAGCACGCTGCTCAGTCAATTCAGGGAGCGTCTCAAGAGCGGAACCATCAGCGCCAAATAGAACTGTATTCCAGTTGTTAGAATACATGGTTGAACTTCTGATGAAAGTGTTTCCTGACTGAAATACAGTCAGTGGCAGTCAGCAGCCACTGAATCCAACAGGTGGCAAAATCACACATATTGCACCTTTATATTGCCCCCCCCCTAGGCCTCAGGTCAGGTGTACAGGGACTCAAGTCCTGAGTCGTGACCTGAGATAATCCCGGCAGAGTAAAACATAAATACGAGCAGCAGACAGGCGGAGCGTGCATAGCCACACAGTTTAGGTGTTCATTGATTCGGCCCTCTGAACTGAGAGGACTTCTTCTGACTTACTAGCAGATATTATTTTTAGCCACTGAGCTACACAGAGACCGGAGGTAACAACACACATGCCCCTTCACCCCGACTGAGGCAGCTCCCTCACACTCCCCTCCCACAGTCAGTGTTGAGGCATGCGCCTCCCTCTCCTCTACAGTCGGACCCCGACAGTAGGCTGCAGTCCGTCCACACTCAGCTTCTTGTTACTTATTTATAGCGGCTTGTTCCCCAGAGGGACAAAGTAATTGAAACCAAATGTGTTGCCGGGACTGATATGGGGAAGTCGGCCGGTTAGCCCACCCAACCTCCCACCCACCCTTCTTCTTCTTCTCTGTCTCTTTATACACAAACGCTGCAGAGAGGGGTTGGGATTTGGAGCCTTGAAAATCACTTTTCCTGCAATTTCATTTCTGAAAGCAAAAGAAAAGAATGTTCCCGAGCTCCGTCTCTTCCAAAACTTTTCTCACTTCACAACAAATAAATTAATTTAACTGCTTCGGTCTCGGGGGGCTCTGCGTTGGTAAAGTTGTTATAATGTTTTTTTTTTGTTTTTTGTTTTTTTTTCCCGGGCTGGCGAGCACAAAGTCTGATAACAATAATAATAATAAAAAAAAAAAAAAACAGCAAAAATAACAAGGCATTTCTACAAGCAAACTAACAAGGAGGAACTCCAGCTTTAATTTAGTCCAGTGTTTGGAATAAAGTAGCAGCAATCAGAGCTCAGCCCACCTCCCCGCCCACCACAGCCACACCAGCAACCACACTTAATGAGCAGCCCAAACAACCAGAACCAGAACTTACCATGGCTGCTGCTCTGTCTCCTCTTTCCTTCCTGTTTCCTTTTAATCCCTCTCTTTACTTCACTTCCCCCTCTCTTCCACAGCTCCTGGCTCCCGGTGAGCTCTGCTCAAAGTCGAGGTGTCAGGCAGATAAAACTTGGGATTGAGTAGCTGGTAAGAAACTGCATGAGGCCTTCACTGACCAAGTCAAAGTCAGACATCCACCCCTCTCTTTCTCTTCCCTCCCCGCTGCCTCGTCCTCCTGTCAGCTTTTCCAATAACAAACCGCTCCCCGCCTCTTTTGGACCGAGTCCCTGAGCTGTGAGCTGTTTCCTGGACGCTTGGTGGACTCCCGTGACCCAGCTGTCTCCCTCTCTCTTTTTCTTTCTTTTCTTTTCTTTTTTTTTTTTAAGTTAGCTGCTCTGCTCTCGCTCTGCCGTGGAGAGTCTTGTTTCTCCAGCCCCGTGTCTCTGTGAGTTGTAGCCCTGCCTTCCTGTGCCAGATATAGAAGCAGAGACACATGTGGCCTTCTGGTTTGAAGTTTAAAGAGGCGGGACCTCGACACAGTATTGTGTTGTCATGGTGACCCCTCCTTCTCTGAGCCCGGGCCCTGCCCCGCCACGGGTTTTATGAGCGAGTATACAGGAGTGTGTTTGGACGGTGTTGTGCGTGTGTGTGTGTTTATTATTATATATCAACTTGACGTTTGAGATTGAAAACAACAATGGCGGCTCCTCGAGAGGTTAGCATAGCTGCCATCTGTTATATCAGAACTGCAGATTATACTTAATCTACACTGGTGGTGCACCTTCATAGTGTTGATCTGGATGGTTGAAGTGATGGAACAGATGGTTTGTCCAATCAGGACGACAGGTTTGGGGTCTGTACCTCTGAAGACTGTGAGTCAGGTGGTGGAGTAAAACAATTAATGCTTCATTATCCTTCCAGAATACACTCTGCTGCCACTTTATTAGGTACGACCACTACAACAGGGCTAGATATAAAGTTTTGAGATTATTAATTCATGCTGAAGGTCAATGTGGGGGCTGCAGATTGTGTTTAGCCGACCCTCACACTGTATCCATGTGACTGTTTAATGGATTTACTGATGTACATTTGGCTGTCAGTGTTTCTAAGTGAGATACGGTGGCAGTAAAGCCGAGTGCACGTGCGTGACAGTCGGCATGTGAGTCCAGGAGAGAGAGCGGGAAGACAGCGAGCGATTTAGAGAATGCAAATTCCTCTCCTCCACTTCAACGTTCTGTGGCCTGACAGCGAGGGAGGAAAAAGCCTCACAAAGCTTCTCCTACAAAGCTCCACTTTCTTTCCTCTCCTCTCCTCTCCTCTGCCCTCGCCTCTCCTCTTCCTCCCTCTCTTCACAGCCACACTGATCCCATTCTCTCTGCCTGCTTGTTTGTGGTGCGACTGATTTTTTGTAGGTTAGGGGAATACTTCATGCTTTGATGTTACATCCAGCAGTTTCGCAGCGCTGCGCCTTTGATAAGAAAAAAAGCAAGGTGCTTTATTATTAAAAGAGGTTAAAAATCCCTTTTATACGCCCATAAAAAAAAGGGTAAAGCTGCCGATGTGTCCGCGTACCAAATTCAAAACATTGTTTAAGCCGTGTAAATTCGCCTATTCTGATTCTGAGTTTTCGTTTTCCCCTCGCTCCTACATAAGCAACAATGAGAAAACAGCCACTCGCTCGGCAGCAGCGCCCGCCTCGACGAAAAAAAAAAGAAAAGAATAATAGCAATCATTGTCTAACAGGCGAGGCAAGTCCTGAATCTTAAGTGAGGCAGGCGGGACGGAGGCTGCAGACAGCAGGGGAACCTCAATATTGCTCCCTGGGCTGCGACTGGAGCTCCACTTGATGATGTATTAATCAATAAATAAAAGGGGAAAATTCCTAATAGGCTTCTGGTAAAAGAGGAATAACAGGGCGAAGCTCCGTCTCATAATGAAAATGTACGTAGCGGAGGCAGATACACAGGGGAGCGGAGGCAGAGGAACTCATACATATACTGACTTTTAAACAAGAGTTTCAGAGGAGATGGAGGACGGAGAGGGGAGCTGGAGATGCATGCGGCAGATGATGTGGAGGCAGAGACGAAGACTAATTGTTTGATTTGAATGTCAGTGGGTGAAGTTTTGATCCAAGTCGGGGAGAAAGTCAGAAAATCCTGCTTCCTTTTCACTGTCACGAAGTTGTGTGATTCTCGACGGTCTTTGAAGTGAAAGTAAAACCCTTTTCTGACTAAAAATATGGCTCACCAGAGAACCCGCTGGTAGGTTTTAACCTCACTCGTCATTGTATATATTTCGCCTGAGTTGACTGCAACTTCTTAAAAGTTTTTGTTTTTTTTGTTCTCTTTAACAAAAACAAAACAAAAAAAACACAAACTCAACAGCAGATAAATTGTTTTTCTTATTTATTGCGGGCGAACACGAACACGTTTCAGCTGGAACCCATCATCAGTGTCACTCGCTGAAACGCGTTTGTTTTTGCCCCCAAAAAATAAATGAGAAGACTATCGATCTGTGTGCTTGTTGTGATCTCTGCCACGGCCGTGCACGAGGTGCGACGTTCAGGATTTGGATCTACGTGTGCTGCTTCTCTTCACCGTCTCTCCACCAGCGTCACACCGGGGCCGCGGCGGGTCACTTTTCTCTTCACGAGTAATTAGTCCCATTGATTGAGTTCTGTTTCCGTGCTCCGCTGTAAGCCATCGAGACGACAACGGAAAAAAGAAGGTCAAGGTTGTGCAACAGTTTGAAAGAGGTGCACTATTAGCAGTGAAGTTATGAAGCAGAACTGTCTGTAAACACCTCAACAGTTCAAAGATGGATGCACAGTGGGAGCAGTATACCATTACCAACTTAAATCAGATCCTTACTGTGAGGCTCGGTTAAGTAGCAGGTTTATTGCGTTATTTTATTCAGTATACCGCTGTTTGTATAATGTCTGTGGAAGCATCTGCAGTGATTTTGCTGACAGGGAGGGAGTGAAGCTGCTGGAAATTGAAGCTCTCACCCCACATTTTTTTTTTCCTTTTATCATTAATCAACACTGATAGGGAAATAAACTTATACATAATGATCCGAGTTGGATTTTAGTTGAATAAAGCAGCAGCAGAAACGATACCAGCGGCAAACTCTTGTTTATTTGTTTCCCCAACATAGATCACATTCATTCAACTCAGTTTCACTCCATATGTCGTCCCCTAGTCTGAGAAACACTAACATCTTAATTCAATTAACAAGAGTCTAAAAATGATCAATGATCCATTGATCCATATCCATTTATTCAGGACATTCAGGAGTTAAGCTTAGTTTGCTGGAAACTAGCTTTAGGCTATTTTTAACCAAAGCTTTATTACACTGCATGAACTATCCAATACTTAGGTTGGTATCATATTTATTACACTGTATTTCTAAGTAAGTTCTTCCACAGATGATACCTTATGGATCTCTTTGCTTTAGGTGTGTCAGTTCCAGACCGAACTACCTCGATAGCTATTAAATGGACGCAATAACATTTGGTATAAACACTGGTGAACCAGAGAGGATGAATCACGGTGATTTTGATGAACTCAGACTTTTAATGTAGCGCCACAATCAAGTCATTAAGTCACTTAATCAAGAACTTTAGGCTACAGTTTCCCCACAACCTCCGCATCCTTTGGTTCAAACCGAGGTCACTCAGCGTACTTCTTATGCGCCGCCATTTGATGTCTGATTTATCCAATTAGATGATTTCTGCCTCAGAGAAATGTTTGTTTAAAAATGTACCAATCTCTGTCTCGCTGTCTTTTTTTTTCCATCTGTGTGTGAATCCACGTCTGCCTGTACGGATGAGAGAACAACGTCTCACTGTGTTTGTTATTGTGTCAGCGCTGATGGAAGGGGGATGGCGGACGTTGCTCTCCACTCTCTGTTTTGTTTGTCCATCATTCTTCTGTCTGTCACCTTCGGCTTTTTCATCCGTCTGCACGTCCGGTGTGTCTCTCTACGTCATTCTCACAGCGATGCATAATGAATGTTTTTTTTTTTTATTGTCTACTTCTGTGAATCATACCTAAGGCAGGTAAATCCCCAGCCTGCCCCTCTCAGCCTGAGTGTCTGGATCATACGCTGTCTGTATGAAAACAGCCAATTACGGGCCCAGACCGGCCCGGCGACTGGGTTTCAGAGCCGGTCCACGCGTGGGGCAACCTTGGTTGAATATGGATTGTGTTCCAGATGTCATCATGAATAAATATGGCTATTCATTTCAAACTCGAAGAAGATTCAAATTGCACTCTCTCTTATTTACTCTCCCGCAGGTGATTCTGGTTCTTCTTTCTGCTGTAAATCAAACATAAGCAGCTCAGACATTGTTGTGACAAAACAATGCAGCCAAATTCATCACAAAGACCATGTTTGCCTGGTTCTCTCCTCAACGCTCATCGCGGTATCGAAAGGATTAGATGTTGCCAGATCACAGAGCGCCACTTCAAACGTAAAACAACCAGCTGAGGCTGAAGAAGAAGTGATTATCATAATGCGAATGTGATGTGGAAATTGACTAAACACCCAAAACGTCTCTTGTGGGGCCTTTAGTTTTACTGTTCAGTCTTATTTG
Organism: Sparus aurata; assembly: GCF_900880675.1. Lineage (NCBI taxonomy): Eukaryota > Metazoa > Chordata > Actinopteri > Spariformes > Sparidae > Sparus > Sparus aurata. Next base: position 31,396,575 of record NC_044199.1, on the reverse strand, counting down.
AGCACGCTGCCAAAGGGGTTGTTTATTCCAAAAGTCAATCCATATTTTAATTTGGAATGAAAATCATTACCTCATATTCCTCGCTCCGTATATTTCACGAGTCTAAACAGATTATTTTTTATAAATAAAGGAGGATCTGAACCAATTAAATTAAACACTCCGGCATCCACGACCATAAAATGATTTCAATGAGCCGACCCGTGGGATTATTGCACTGAACTGATGAAATAGTTGCTGGTGCTCAGGCTCTAACCTTGTCACTCTCCACAAGAATACGCCGAGCTGAGTACGGCAGGAAGTGGGTAGAAACTATGATCATTTAAGACTCATCGTCATAGTGATGACCATGATGGGTTCGTCATAGTGGTTAAATAACAATCCACTCACCAGAAGAAACGTTACCATGTACGTTTCTGCAAACCATCGATATGTTGCAACTTTCTTCTTTTGGCTAAATTCTCATTGGTTAAGGTTAAGCACAAAAAAGTTAGGGTTAGGAAAAGACTAAGTTTGTGGGTTCTGTCTTGTCTTGACGTCTCGTCAGAAACATCCAGTGGTTTAAGGCTTCCAAAGTTGAAACACCATCGTGAACACTGGTTTCTGGCTTGGCAGGCTTAGCTCATATGCCAGCCCAGTCTCACACATCAAAAGTGTGTAATTCACAAACCGATCCAAAGCAATTCAAAGTGCCAGAAAGTCTGTGTCAAGAATTGGTTGGGGACGGTCTTTACTCGGTGGACTTTCACCCAGGTGACCAGCGGTAACTGTTTTAAGGAAGTACTTATTTCAAGTCAAACCATGATCTTTTCCTAAACCTAACCAAATACTTTTGTTGACTTTATTTTGAAAATGTAAAATGACCATAGAGGTCAAGTTACCACTGACAAAGATAGGCAAGGCCAACCACGATGTGCACTGTGGAGCTGCAGGTCTATAACCAACCCAACTGCCTGAGTAAATGTTGGAAATGTAAATTTCTGTATATACATGGATATTTATGTACATTTCTTTAGGTTAAATTCTACAATTATTTCTTGTCAAAACAGTATGCTCATGTTCTGGTTAGTTTTAGGCACAAATAAGACTTCATATCAGCTGTTTTGTTATTGATAATGTTTATATCAGTCAGCTTAAAATACATTTACATTTAGGGCATTTAGCAGACGCTTTTGTCTTCCGATGACAAGACGCTGGCTTTACCCCCGAGCCACAGCCTCCTTAAATACTGGTTTTGGTGGCAAAACATGACTGCAAATGTGCTGAGGTCTCCTTAAAAAACTTCAGTCAGTTGGGTTGCAAAAAACATGACTGCAAATGTATCCTGAAAAACAAAACACGTGTCTCCAACTGTGGTCACTAGCTTGCCAGTCTTGTTGCCTGCAACTCCACCTGCAGACTTGAAAGGTTATCAACATGTAACGTAAACGTGAAATGTCCATATGGTGTGTAGCCGATAACTTTGCAGAAACCTTCATTGTCAAGGCAAGGCCAAACTTGATGTGAAATGATGGACCGGTGGCTCTATTACATAGTTTGACATAGTTTGCGATACAGGGTTGCGTAATATGTACTTGAAATATGAGCTTGATATCATATATGTTGCACGTGGAATGGTAAATGAACTTGCATGTGAATCCAGCTGTTCCAGTCTACTGACCAATCAATGCGCTTCCCATTCACACACACATACGTTCATACACTGGTGGCAGAGGCTGCCATGCAAGGTACCAACCTACACCGATGATACTTTGACATGCAGCTGGGGGAGCAGGTGATCGAACCATCCACCTCCCAATTAGTGGAGAACTCGCTCTGTTCCCCGAGCCACAGTCAGACGAAATGCCAACACTTTATAGACTTATAGGCTAGACTGAAAATGAATGCAAGGAGAGTTTGGGCGAGCGGTTTCACTTATTTGAGTCATGTTTGAGTGATCAATCAATGAATGTGAAGGCTCATCTGACACCAAAAACTCTGCACAGAAGTTTTTTTTAATTCTGTCAGACTGAATTTTTGCAACTCTGGAAAGCTATCACACAGGACTGATTTATTAATCACTTCTAGCCAAAGTCGATTTTTCAAGAAGTTTTCTGCAACTCTTAGATATTTCCCGAAGTTTGTCCTTCAGTGGAAAACCTAATGAGCTTTCATCCAACAGGCAGTCTTTTTCTGTGTTTCCATTTAATTCTAATTTAACCATTTGATTTGTTTGTTTTGTTATCATATACTATCCTGTTCTACTGTGAGTAAGTAGGTAAATATACTTATGGACTCATAAAAGACTGATGCTGGGGAAAGGTATCACTGTGGACTTTGGGTACCTTTGCTGTCCCTGAAAAAAACTTTAATTTCTCAACTTCCTCACTGCTGCTGACACAGCTCTAAAACTTCAGCACTCGAAGGGGCCGCGGTCAATTCAGCTGTTTAACTTTTTTTTTTCTAAGTGCCTCTAGTTCATTTCCTTCTTAATTAGTAATTTTGAGAGTCACCTCACCGTAAACAAAGTCTTGATTGGCAAATTGTCACGAGAGGCCACAGCTCACCTGGATGTGAGGGCAGTGGAAAGAAAGTTTAAACGTCACATTATCGTCATTTTAGTCTCTTTATCATATTATAACTCGCTTTCTGCATCAAGAGAAACAACAAAGTTTAGTTATGTTAATGCAGTGGTATTGATTTATTTCCACTAATATAGCTGTTGCTACAGGCACTAGCTTCAGAAAACAGATGCTGCATGAGGTCTATTCCTCAGTTGTTGTCTGTTATAAACGCTCTTTATTCTCAACATTTATTAATGTCTATGTTACTGTATTATTAACATTGACTATTTACATTTTCTGTCTTTTCAGGTTTCATTGTGGTGTGCTCTCTACTCCATTTCCTCTCTTTTCTTGCCATCCTCTTTGCCAGGAGGCACGTCTTTTTCCATCAGAGGAAATGAACTCACTGAAATCGCTGGGAGCAATCTGAATTCACTAACAATCGATGTAACTGTCAGTCACCACCAGCCGATGCAAAGCTGCTATGCTCTAGTCATATTCCTGCCCTGTTGTTCGCCCTCAACTTTCTCCAACATTGTGATTTATTTCACAAAATTCTACAGTTGCAGTCATTTATGTGGCTTAGAGGGGATTTCTGCTGTATCACAGCTCGACAGAATCCACTCTTATCCATCCTGGCAAAACGCTGCTGTGCGCAACAAACCGCCCCACTGTGTGGCATTTTACAGGATCGCATCAGTAAAGTTTCAACACATGCATTTTTAATAAGTAACAATGGCCTTTTCTGGTGGATGTGCAATTCAAGCAGAAATGCTCAGTGAGTAATCATAATAGGGTTTTTGCCAAGAACAAGCCCGCGAGCAGTGGCACCGATACTAAACCACAATGACAAGAAGTGCACCGGGTCTCTTAATGGGTATTTCTGGGATGGAGTCAACTCCATCATCAAAAGATATGATGCCCTTTTATATGTGTGTTTGGGAACTTCTAAAACATACAACAAATTTAAAAAGCAAATTTTGGGCCACACTCAGCTGTGCTGAATGTGCATTTAACTTAAACAGAACAGTTTTTTCCTTTTAATTTTTAGCATCAGTGATGTGCACAGGGGGAGGGAGGGGAAGAGGGGGCGGTCGTCCCCCCTCGTGACCCAATTGTTGAAAAACGCGCACTAAAATGCCCTCCTTGGTGTCAAAACGAGCGCTAAAGTGCCCTCTTGGGAGCCAAAATGCACACTAAAGTGACCTCCTGGGTGTCAAAACGCGCACTAAAGTGCCCTCTTGAGCGCCAAAACAAGCGCTAAAGCGCCCTCTTGGGTATCAAAACGAGCGCTAAAGTGCCCTCTTGGCTGGTTAAAACATAATAAACTGCCCTCTTGGGAGCCAAAACGCGCGCTAACGTGCCCTCTTGGTTAGCAAAACACACTAAACTGCCCCATTGGCTGGTTAAAACATGATAAACTGCCCTCTTGGGAGCCAAAATGCACACTAAAGTGCCCTCCTGGGTGTCAAAACGAGCGCTAAAGTGCCCTCTTGGGAGCCAAAATGCACACTAAAGTGACCTCCTGGGTGTCAAAATGCGCGCTAAAGTGCCCTCCTGAGCGCCAAAACAAGCGCTAAAGTGCCCTCTTGGGTGTTAAAACGAGCGCTAAAGTGCCCTCTTGGCTGGTTAAAACATGATAAACTGCCCTCTTGGGAGCCAAAACACGCGCTAAAGTGCCCTTTTCAGTGGCGAGAACGTGTGTATTTTCGCCCCTGCCCTTCAAAAAGTCTGTGCACGCCACTGTTTAGCATCACAGAGCTACGATGAGCACTGGAACATTTTAGTGCTGCAGAATCAGAGCTGTCCAAGTTTCATTCAGCACTGTACTGAAAAAGGAAAAGTAACAATCCACGTCACGCTTTGGACTGAAAGAGAAGTTTTCATTGTGTCCTCGTCTAGAATAGACGTACAGTATCACAGTCACATCTTGCAATGAAATCTGGCCCCAGACCCTTACTGCTACTTTTTTTTTCATGGTTTAGTCTTCCTTCACGGCTGGACAGCAATGTTCTCGCACAGTACCAGTGATAAGATAAAATATGAAGTAGGACTCCAGTTCACAGAATGACACCGCACGGCAGTTTTTACTCAGAGAGAGAATCAGAGAGGCTGATAGAAGCAGATCCTGAAGTGAGGGAACTTTGGCTATTAAACAAAAAAAACAACATCATAAGAATTTCAATAAGTGCTCCCCCTACAGATATTTGTTGATTATTGCGTGCCCTACGACGTGAGTACAGAAATCCTCCCAAATGGGGCCAACGCTAAGAAATTAAAACATTTCCCTAAGAACATTTGCAAACCCTTTAATATCTCCACCAGAGGCTTCCTACAAGAACATCTAAAAGTTGAAAACCAACAGCAGACTAAACCAAAGCTACAGTTATAAGACAGAGAGCTAATAGACACCCTTGCACAGATTTCATTGGCCGAGGCACTGTGTTGCCAAACGACAATGAACTCTGCTGCTGCTGCAAATGTTAAACCAGGATTAAGATTTTGCCCAGATGACCCTCCGTTCCTTTGCAGGAGCCGTCTGGCAGCACCTCTGCTGTGACAGGTGACTCTGACTCTCTCTGCTGTTGCCATTAATTGATCGTTAGCTGCAGACCTGAGATATGTTGCTCAGGATCAAGTCGTCCTTTAGTCACTCCAGTTGGATTTTATGATGCTTAAACCTTAAACTTAAATGGGACAGCTAAACTCAAACCCAAAAAACATATTTTTCCTCCTACCCATAGTGTTATTTATCAGTCTGGAGGTGTGAGTCGCCTCTTTTTGAACTATCATCTGTGGAGATGTCTGCCCTCTCTCCAGTATAATAGAACAAGATGGCACTTGGCTTGCGGTGCTCAACGCAGCAAAAATACATTTAAAAAACTCAACAGCAAAGCCTCTTTCCAGAAAAATCATGACGCGGTTACTCAAGATGATCTGCAGAGCTCGCTGTCAGCAGTTTCATTTAGGAACTATTTTCCTTTCGAACTGAACTACTCCTGCCCCGAGTAGTACAATTGTTGCAGCCCAAACTTGGCCCAGACTAGATGCACTCATCTGTCTGCACGTGTTTGCCAGATTTGAGCCACAAGCAGGCCGTAGCATGGCCGAATGTCAGCCAAGCGAACCGAATAAACCGAACTGGCCCATTTCAGGCCTAGATCCTGCATCTACGGAAAGAAAATACGCTCACCAGATCTGCAGATTATTACTGGTCACGATTTCTGGAAAGAGACATTGTTGTTTAGTTTAGCACCGTAAGATGAATGCCATCTAGTTTCATTATATCGGAGAGAAGGCAGACATATCTAAAACTCTGCAACTCACACCAAAACAATCTAGATGGATGACTTAAGCCCCATTCACATGGGACTAGTATAACCTGGGGACCTCCAGTAATTAGTAATAATTGCGGGGGTCGTCTGTGATCTTAATCCCGTGCGAATCTGCCATGTCCGTAATTTGTAAAGTAAAAAATCCACCTCAAATTACCTACCATATTTCGCCAAACACAGAGGTCATGTGATAATGAGTCCTGTGCGAATCGGCATCTCTGTGATTTTTTGTTTTTCTTAAGGTTTTCTGTGTTTTCTGCACCTTTTTTCTGCCTTTTTCCCGGTCGAGAATTATGGAGGCTGCGTTGGCAAATATAAATAAAAGTTTTGACAGCATTTTGGGTGCAAATTCAGGAGGCTCATCAGAAGAGCGAAATCTCGAAAGATGATTAGATGGATTTCATGCATGGCAGCATGCGGTAAGGAACATTTTTTCTATCTTTCAACAGGCTCACCAGTTATTATATTAAAAATATCCATATCTGCTCCAACAAGGGCTCCGGTGGGATCGATCCGGGGGATAATGTCAGTAAATTCGAGTTAAAATACAGACGTGGTGGTGTAATTTCTGAATCACTTGAGGTACCCAGGTGATACTAGTCCTGTCGAATAAGGCTTTACACGACAGCTTGATGAGAAAAATGTGTATTTTTGATGTTTGGGAGAGGTTAAGACTATGGACACTCATGTAGGGAACCTTTTTTTAAAATCTTTTGTTGTCATGATGACAAAGTAAACAGTAGAATGTATGCCATTTAGGAAGGTGCTTGCATGCATTTGATTGGCTAACACAGCAGGCAGATGTATTTTTGCCACCCTACTGCACTTCCATACTAGCCCACACTCTGAGGCACAGTCAGTGTGAAAACAGTCTGGGGAACAGCTTTGTCACTGGTGAAGTCAAAGATTAAAAGTTATCTAACTATAACAAATGTGCAGTTCATGTAAGAGTTCACCTAATGCACTCCAGCAGCAGCAGCAGCCTCACGAACTGACTCACCTGTAACACAGCCTCTCAGCTCCACTAGACTCCAAAGTTTGAGAGTCTGGGGAAGTTTTGACGTTTGGGAGTCAAGAGGAGAGAATGGAATTAAAAGAGACGAGGTGCACAGCGAGACAAGCCCAGCAGGTTAATGATCACTGTGCCACTGCCAGCCTCCTGCCATCTGGAGAGCTTGTAATAGAAGCTGTTCCCCGCTCGACACAAATGAAGCTACTGAGGAGGCGGGAGGAGGTGGCAGGACGGCCAACAGGTAGGAATCTGGTCGAGGATTAAACCTGATGGTGGGTGAGAGGTACAGTGCCGCGCTTGAGTCTCGATAATTAAGATTTGAGCTACAGGTGACAGCGATGCTAACAGCATGATGGACGGCAAGTCTTCCCAGGGTGGCCTCATGGTTAACAAGACGCCATGAAGTGTGACAGATTTACAGAGCGCCAGGCACTGAGTTAACATTTGGAAAGTCACAGGATGTCGTGAAAGAAAAGACAAGAGCTGGTTATCTAACAGAAAGTGTGAACGAACATGAAGGAAAGTGCTTTGGATCCAGACGTCACGTGCCGCATTCTACGTCTTCTGTCACGATGTACAGACGGACACAAAGGTTAGAAAATGTGTCCCTGAATAGTCCTTTAAAAACCTATTTCATACAAGTTCATATAATCAGACCCTGAACATGTGATTACCCTCAACATCCCCACTTAAACGCTTTCAACATGTTCAGTAAAGGTACAGAAAAGCGTTTTATATCCTCACTCTGCAAGTTCAACATGTCTGTTCAGTTTCACTAGTTCAAAATGCAAAAAATGGAAGCTTGGTGTATAATAGGTCACACTTAGTTAGTGCGTGTAGGCTGATTCCTTTAGTGGCATTCAACAAAACTGTCTGCATGACTGTTTCGTCACATACTCAGGCTACATGAGGATATTCTTGGTTTTCTGTGTTTTTATCTGGGTGAAAGTTACCCGACAAGATGTCTTTTTACTTCTTCTGTTAATGGTTTGTAATTGAAACCACAAGTTGGATAAAGTCGTATAAGGTTAAATGCTAATTGTTATTTTATTTTAGTTAATAATTGAATCAACCTCATTCTTAACCAGTATTTGTAAGGCAAGGAAAGGCAGGGCATAGAGGCATATTTCTATCAGGGGTTGATTGAGACCAAACCAGAGCCAAGACGAGAGTGAATCATCAGGTGAACACGAACAATGCTGCTCTGCATTTTATTGATGAGTAAACAGGGTTCAGTACATATTAATTACAAAAACTCTATTCTATGCAAATGTTGTGTTTTTGTCTCAGTTATAAATCTGCGTCTTCAACCTTGAAATAAAGATAATTTCGTCAAACTTCTTTGTTGTCTCTTCAGCTCCGACTTTCCGCACCGAGAAACTTTTTGTTGGCATAGTACGCCAGATTGTGCCAGTTGCTTTTTGTGAACACGGTGTTCAGAAAAAAAGAAAAAACAAACGGTACAGCTGACAATTCTGGAGAAAGACAGTTTGTTGTTGAGTCTCATTCCCAGGTTTCCAATTACTGATGCTTCACTTTAGGCTGGCAGCCACCAACCCGAAACATCAGAATCTGACGACTTGGGGAAGAGACAAAACAATCAGCTTTCTTTCTCCAGAATCGCTGGCGCCCAGAAAGTCTCTGCAGGTGCAGACACTGTCCTGCATAACTATAGTGGGTCATAATTGATGATTGCTAGGGACTATTTTTGTTGGAGTCAATAAATCATATTTTCCTGCATAGTATACCTTAAAAAACCTACTTCCCAGTGCTGTAGGGTTACACTTTTACATCCTCTCTTGCATGTACTTTGAAAAATATTGTCACTTTGAATTTCATCAATCAATTTATGAATTAATACATTTAAATCTCCATGAACATTCAACTCTATTTCTGGTTTTCTCAAGGAGATTTAATGTGTTTTGTGTCTGACGTCCTTTGATGTGACACATCTGCATAAATACTCATCTGATCTTAAAGGAGAACTTCGGCCTTTTTTAACTCATATCCCTGTTGACCGAGTGCTGTCAGTAGGAAAAATAACGTGAATTTTTTGCACAATATTGACCAGATATCAGGACGGCAGCCTAAGCGAACCTATGGGAACCTATTACGGCACTCGGTAACCTCGATCAACAGGGATATGGGTTAAAAACGGCCAAAGTTCTCCTTTAAAGGGACAGTGTGTAATATATCAAGTATTTAGCGCCATCTAGCTGTGAGGTTCTACACTGCAACACTCCTTTGCTCACCCCTCCTGTTCTGAAGACGTTGGAGACGTTCCGAACAAGAAACTCATTTTCAAAATATGGACTCTTTCCCAACAGCGTCGAGTATTTCTACTGATTCAAGTAGGTAAAGATGTAGTTAGTTATTGATATTGTTAGTGACGAGCGCTTTCACTGAGCTCCCTCTCAGTTCCACAGTCAAGCTAGCTCTGAGCGAAAACGCGTTTAGCCTTACTACGTAGTACCACGTAGTGCTTTGTGTCCCTCTCGGCAGTCCATAGTTTTTTAAAACCGGAAAAACATGGCGGCCTCCATAGAGCTTGCCCGTGCTGTGTATATTCAGATAGGTAATTCTTCGCTCAGGAGGATAAGTCAGATTGTTGACGGAGGTAATTGAACACAAATGAGGACTTACTTATGAACGAAAACATTGATTTGAGTTAATACATTACTTAAATCGTTACACACAGTCCCTTTAATGCATCTTGCACATGTTGACACATTTGAGCCGTCCACTTGTGATGAGATCACTCAGGACAGATTTGAATGCGAGGTATAAAACAGGGCGTTAACCTCGTCAGGAGGAGCTGCCATGTCATTTCCCCCATCAGGTCACTTCATTCTGTCTCATTCACTAACTCTCCTCACACACCATCCGTCTGTGGCCATTCCACCCACATTGTTTGAACAGAGACAGAAGAGAAACATATTGCTCCTATTATACACTGGCGTTTGGTTTTCCATAGAAAGCAGTGATTGTGTTTCTGTTGGAGCGCGGCGATGTAGATGATGGCTTTGGCAGGCGGCAGACAGGCCTGCTCTGATGAGCTAACACTCAGCTGGAGGAGAATGGGAAGGGAAAAGGAATGAAAAATGGTGCAGCGTTTAGCGCCGCTTGGCACCGCTGCCGTGGGTTCATTGAGTCAGAAAAGAAGAGGCCGTCTTTGTGGGGTGTGACTGTCACTGCTGGATGACAGATTGCATTCTGGGTCCTCTGAGGCAGGCGCAGAGGATGAGATAATGGTTATGAAATAAAAGTCTCCCAAACTGTGAAAACAGACAAAATGCGGTGACATAAACTGGCAGTTTACAGTGAAATATTCAGCAGCACAACAAAAACCGTCATCCCGAGGCAGCACATTCGCACAATTTCACCCTCACATCCCAGAGCATGCTGTGTTTGAAAAGCCATATTGATCTGTAAGCAAATGGCGTTTTTGGCATGAAACATCACTCCTTGGCACTCCGGGGAACGAGCTGACAACCCGGCCTTAAGAAGTCAATAAACTGGTTTCCACAAGGTGCCAAACAGCACTCGGTCTCTCAGACTGGGACATTACTTGATTGCTGTTAATTCCCTCATCTTATTGTCTGGTCGTCAGAGGGGATGTGTCAGTTGAGCTCAACAGATACTTTCAAATCAACGAAATTCAATATTGTGCCTGACAGAGGCAGCTGCTGTCTGAGTATTTAACTGCAGTCTGCAGGATTCATGCACCGATCCCTTGGTTACATACAATTTATGATATTTAAAGCAATAAAAAGCCTTTTTCCTTTAACATATCATTCTGTAGTCAACAGTGATTACACAGTGTGATGGCTGTAGAAAATGACACCATCCAAGTATAGACTGGTTCCCTATAAACCTCTCTTTCATCGTGCTATTCAGTCTGCGACCAGAAGGACATATTACTGCACTTAGGAAGAGTGTCGGCCATCGTGCAGCCAAAACAGGAAGAGAAGAAGCTTTGTTTTCTGCTGTCACGATCCCCAGGTAACGGTGGAATGGAAAGTGACAGAAACTGCGTTAAAACGAGAGTACATGGACGGGCATTCAGTCGGGTCAGAGTCCGTTTCACCTGAAACAAAACCTATTCATTTATTAATACTACCTGGTACTTTTACTCTGCCTTCTCACAGCGCTGAGATCAGACTTTCTAGGTCAAAGTTCCTACAGTTGTTTTTTGCTTTGGACAGTCGCCATGTTGCTAACACTGTCTCTGTGACAGCGATGCCAAACGTAACACCAAAGGGAAAGCCCGTGGAGGGAAGGAAAGTTGAGAAGTTGTCTGCTTTCATTTGAACCAAAAATACATTTTTTTTTTTTTTCCATGGAAGTAACCATGCAGTAAATAAGTTCACAGTAAGGAGGAGTAGTAAATGTGACATAAAAAAAGGAAACCCCCTTCATACAACATGTACTGTAGATCTTTTTTTTTTTGTAGATCTAAAAATACTGATGAGTGGAGCTTTAAAAAGAGAATAAAACAAGAAACGTTTTTGTTTCTCATTCCCAACTTGTCAAACACCCGACCTACAATCCTAAAGCGTCAGTAAAACTCAACTTTTCTCACAAATAAGTCCTTAACGCAGAGTAATTAGCAGTAAAAAGCAGGACTGTATTTGAACAGTTAAACATGTCGAGTTTGCCCTGCAGTGAGACGAGCTGCTGAAGTGGTTAATATCCTCAATATCACACATTTCATCCAGTAATTCTCCTCCCAGCCCTCGCATGATCATCCGAGCATCACAGGAAAACCTGCCAGCACCTCTACGCTAATCTGTGCTTAACATCACTGGATCACAATCTACACATTGAGGCAGCTCCGGGCAAAGTCATTTATAAGGCTAATTAGTGCAATAGGAAACTTTATATTAACTTTAACTCTGGCAGCTGTAAGACTGTATGAGTGAGATAAGCCCTTCCTACGCCTTTCTTATTCACCCTGACTGGGTAACTAAGGGATGCAATCCTTTAGCAAAGCCTAACTTAAGAGCACAAGCGGGAGAGGAAGCTTTTATGGATCTGCGGCGCATCGCATATCAAGTGCGTTCCATCAAGGGCAACCGTGAATAAGGGTGCTTTCAAAGAGGCCGGAAGAACTTCTCAATCTAAGAGCTCCTGTCAGACTAAACAAACACGAGTCGTCTGCATCAACCAGGATAACACAAGGACTCTCTTTGAAAAGCTGCGAATGTAAAGAACTTTTAGACGAAGCAAAGTGATACTGACAATTGTCACAGTTTGTCTAAGGACGTGAGAGGAAGGAGAAGAATGAAGAAGCGTAAAAATAGACTAAACTTTTGTCCTTTTTTTTTTTGATAATCACTCTTTGAATTCGTGGCTCAGGTCCATGGGTGCTTCTGGTGTCTAGACATGGTCAAAGGATGCATTAGCAAAAAAAAAAAAATCTTTGAAAGGGCGCCGAAGAAAAACCGTCTGAGGTGATGTTTCAGTGTTTTTGTGGAGCAAATGGAACCAGACACCAAATTAGACGCTGAATTCTTGGATGACAAGGACGAGAACATATAAACAAGAGCATGAAAAATCTGCCATTAGCTTCCTCGAATTAGCCGCCTCTCTTGCCGAGCATTTTTGCCTTCGGCTAGATTTTCCACCTCTTTTTCTCGTTACAAAACACACTGTTCCACACACACAGCGGTGCGTGGCCGGGCGAGAGCCAACAGTGAACGGTTGTTAAACAGCACGAGGAACATTTATTGTTTCTAATTTCTCTGAGCTACATTTATTCTTCTCCACAGCAGACACACAGTGCAAGTGTGGGTAATGGAAAAGGTCAGAGTGAGATGAGGACTGACATGACGTGTTTAACAAGCAGGGATTGAACCGGAGGTGCTACAGTTACATGATGAGCGTTCAAAGCAGAGCTGGGAAGTTGTCTATCAGCCCTGCAGAGGGAATGTCAAAGATGTAGTTTTGAAGGCAAATGAATGATGTAAATGTTGAGCAACCTCTGCTGCCAGGTGCAGAAAATGTTAAGATTCAAGAGAAAAAGTCTCTCGCTGCACAGAAGCAGAGAAGTCTTTGTATGCGGTTTCAACACCAGTGAAGTCATTGGTATAAACATATATTTACTATACATGTTGATGAAAATTCTCTGTCATCCAGGTCATGGTAATTGTTAGCGCTATATCGAAGGCGACTGGACGTGTTTCAGCTTCTTTCACCTCTCATCCGAGAGGCTTCTTCAGTTCTAACTAACTGGAGGGGAGTTGCAGGCTTTTGTTAATGGTCCCCAGACCAGTCACACCTGTGCTCACCTAGCTCTAAAAACCACATGAAGGACAGTTGGGTCAACAAGCCAAAAGTGTCCTTAACAACTCTGTAAGGACACTCCCACACAGGGTTTAAAAGCCTGCAACTCCCCTCCAGTTAGTTAGAACTGAAGAAGCCTTTTGGGCTCACCTAGCTCTAAAAACCACATGAAGGCCAGTTGGGTCAACAAGCCAAAAGTGTCCTTAATAACTCTGTAAGGACACTCCCACACAGGGTTTAAAAGCCTGCAACTCCCCTCCAGTTAGTTAGAACTGAAGAAACCTCAGACTTCTTCAGTTTTAACTAACTGGAGGGGAGTTGTGGGCTTTTGTAAATGGTCCCCAGACCATTCACACCTGTGCTCACCTAGCTCTAAAAACCACATGAAGGCCAGTTGGGTCAACAAGCCAAAAGTGTCCTTAATAACTCTGTAAGGACACTCCCACACAGGGTTTAAAAGCCTGCAACTCCCCTCCAGTTAGTTAGAACTAAAGAAGCCTCTTGGATGAGAGCTGAAACGTCTTCAAGAAACTGAAACGAATCCAGTTGCCTACGATACAGCGCTTCCCTACTATATAGTGCACTACATGTAATGGCTACCATTTTATTTCAGCATCCTTAAAAGGAAAAAAGTACTGTCATGGCAGTAAAGAGAGAAGTCAGGTGAAGTAGTGTAAAGAGTCCACATATGGAAGAGGTTGTGGTGGAAGGATGAGGCCAACAAACACAGGAGTGAGTTATTTTACGTCAGTAATGTAGTCAACAAAGTCTTTTCCTGACATTGTTGATTAACCACAATTTTGGCAAATGTAGTTATTATATGTAAAGAGTTACAGAGGGTAAGTCATGCACTGTACTGTACCTCAACATAAATGTAGTTGAGAGAAATAAAAAAATAAAGGACTATAATGTGGTACTCGAACGATCCAATCTGTGATTCCGGTGCAGCTTTCAAAGTGTATTTCATATCATCAACAACCTGCTGAGGACATGATTGTATTTCAACAAATGAAAGCTTCTAATCTTTTACTCTTTATTGAATTTACACAGATTTCACATTCAAAACTCACTCGGAGGCACTGTGGAAAGTTCTCACCTGTGCACACAAACCTACACACACATTTACGAGGCAAATTACACACACAGAGTGGGACAAATAGACCCAAGACTCGCAATGTTCGTGAGCCTGCTCACACACCAACACACACACACACACACACACACACACACACCACATCCACACAGTGCTTTGAATTCCATTTGCCCCGTAAAGCTCCTAAAACTCCTCTTCTTAATTCTCCCCTTCAAAAGCAAAGCCAGGAGAGTAATCCACAATCTCAGGATCTTCTCTCTTTTGCTTCCAAATGCAAATGGAAATCCTTGTTCTACAAACGGCTTATTGAACGGCTCGGAGAAGAAGCTGTCGCCGCTCATCAGTTTTCCCGCTGAATGCCGAGCGGGAATTTCATCTATTGCCGAAGCCCAAGACGATCCTGCGATGCTCTAATTTCTCGACCCTGCAGGAAAGTGATTCAAGGATGATCAAGAGGCGTTTGAAGCTGCGCCACATTTTATTTGCCACAGTTACAAAGTGGATCCTCTGCTCACTAGTCACGCGCTGAAGGCGATGCAGTCAGTTCAAGGTGGGGTCCGATGTAGTTTTAACGATGCTTGGCTGAAGAAAACAACTAAAACAGAACTCTTCAGACACGGCTGTCAAATGACTAACTGGCGGCCATATTTAGCTCCTCAGTTTCAGCAGAAGTTAATTAAGTTCAGACAACTATATGAACCTGGGTTCAGGGGGGTTACTGAAAAGAGAAATGTTCTTATTTTCCTGCAAGGTTTGCTGAAGTCTTTCGATGCAAACTCCAGTCCCCTTCATGAAAGTCGTACGTGCTACACGCCCATCCACTCTCCATCTTCCCGCCTCCCTACACAAAGGGCACGCTGCTTCCTGCATTAAAACTTAATTTGGCATTTGATGCAAATTGCGAGGTGCAGCATCATCCAATTAGGAATAACTTCCAATGATAGTGGGTTGAACAAAGGGGCGTTGCGGATGTCTAAGGAGTATCTTTATGTTTGGAGAGCGCACATGCTTTATAGATGTCGTTAACGCGGCCTCCTCTGGCTCGCGGCACCTATGACTACCGAGTTAAAGCAAAATGGACCGAAATGATTAATACCTGTTATTAAGTGCTTTGGGTTCAGTCACCTTTGCGTTTCATCTTTAGAAACTGAAAAAAAATGGACGTCTATTTAAATGCAAATGTGGAGATAATTTAGAGGATTGCTGCCGTTACATGTCACACCTCTTTTACACACGCCATTAACATGCAGTTCATATCAGCTTTATGTCCACGTGTGATTTAAGGGGACATTTCCTCTCCTGAGATCTTTTATCAAACAGACTGCCGTGCCGGCCACACTCACAAAAAAATAAATTTCGCGACTCATTTCTTCCAGGCTGAGAACTGCATTGAATGCGTTAGATTGCATTGAGCTGAAGTGAACTGAGTTGAATGGAATCAAGTTGAACTTACTGGGACTGGAGTGAACTGGAGTGTCATTGAATTTGCCGTCTATTGAAATGAACCGAACACAGAGAGCATATAGACCTGTGCTGCCTGCTGCTGATAAGCAGAGAGCTGTATATCTGTGTGTGTGTGTGTGTGTTTGATTAGCGTTGTTGGGATTGTTGCTGCTGAATGTCACACACTTCCAGTGTGACAAACCGTTTGGCAGGTGCAGGCCGAGCGACGTGTCAGCGCTGTCAGTCAAGCAGCTGAGCCGTGAGTGGTGGTTGTACGTGAGAGAGAATCGAACAGATACAGAAAAAGAGCAGACTGTTGCAGTTAGTGTAAGCACAATGCCTTCATACTCCATGGTAATGTAAACACTATTGAACTTGGAACTCTTCAAGTAGAGCAGTGGAAATTTGTTTTTTTAAACAGAGCAAATAAAGAAGGTGTTGGATTTTTTGTTGGTCCAATATGGTGGACACTGCAAAATCCAAAATAGTAAATCCATTTAGAGAACTGAATTTAAAGTAGCTCCATAACTGGATTACTCTCAGTGTTCTTGAACATAATGTCAGAGAGTGAAGAGGTTACGTCTTCCTTTCATCCTGATAAAAATCTCCTAGCAACTCCGTCTCGATCCTTTATAGAGGCTCGTTTAAGAATCGATGAAAATGTCCTCTATGACAATCAGTGTCAGTACAGCTGCCAGTCAGACGAACATCTGATTACTAGAGACGCTGCTGATGTTAAATGAAGACATACTGACAGGTGGTGCAGAAGAGCTGGTGAGTTAATTGCTGACGTGCTATAGATGATGAAAGTCAGAAAAACAAGAACAGCAGTTATAGATATAAACATCATTTATATACGTTCTGCATGCATCACTCTTTTCCATTGGTCTTTGACGGTTTTCTACACCAAGCAGAACAATATAGAAGAAGAAAAAAAGAAAACCCAATCTGATTTAGATGAGTGACCTCGACAGTATATCAACAAAATTCTGGGACAAGTCCATGAGAAAATGTGTAGACTCGGGTCATAAAACCTCTTCCAAGACCAACTGGAGGTCAGAATAAGGAATTTAATCAGTTAAATTGATCAAAGCTCCTTTTTGAGAAGACCTGAAAGCAATAAAATGCAAAAAATCACTCTCGAGAGGCCTGTTGATCAGAATTATGTTCTTCATACTTCACTCCCATGGAGGTGGAGTCATGTGTTCACTGGTAAAGATGCATGTTTTCAAGTCAGTCAGATCATCAGTATCAACAGCTGTGTAGAGCTGGGTGTCATCTGCAAAGCAAACGGATGATGACATGTATGGTTAGACAAAAAAAAATGAAATCATGTGGCACACCATGTTGAACGTTCATTGTGGGATGAACCACAGCGAGAGAATTAAGGATCAGAGTTGAAAAAGGCAGAAAAAGTTTCCTCCAACAAAGGTCTGCAAAATCAAAATGTCTTACTTGCTTTAGGATTCAATGCCATTTAAATATTTGATTTTCTGTGCCATCAGTTCAGACTCGAGTTGGCGCAGAACATGCTGTGTGCTTTGTCTGCTGGTGACGATTCTAAACGTCACTTTGAAAAATCCCTACAGCCTCAGATGTGACACGTACTGGTTCTGAAGCTCCAGTGGGAAGAATGAACATGAAGAGTCTTTGAATTTTTGATTTAAAGCTGGGAGGGTTTTCGCTCTATATCTTTTCTTCTCTAAGGCTCGCGATTTTGCTGACAAATTTTACAATTTTTGGATCTTGTCCACCATCATCTTCATTCAAATTGTCATAAATTGCATTAGCAGAGCTTGATTTAGAACATTTTGCCCTTGTGATGCTCCAGACCTTCTCTCTGAAGACCCCAAAACAGAGAGATTGTATCAAGATGTAGGACGCTATTAAAAAAAGATGGATGATTGATTAAACATACAGAAAGTGAGGGATCCAACATACGCGTCTGAAGCTTCACCTCATCCCCGAGTCTTATCTTGCATGTCATCTCTGTGATATCCTTCCTCGGCTACAGTTAAGCATGAACATTTCCTTAAGTACCCGTCTGCAGCTCTCCCTCAGCAGAGCCAAAACACCGGCTCCTTTATTTAACATTTAAACCGCAGTTTAAATAATGCATCGGTGATGGGAGGGATGAGGGCCGGGGGTTACGAAGAGTTGGTATCCGATAAGTGAGCCGCTGCCCGTCAGCAGAAAATGATCGGGGATGAAACTCTCAGCCAAGACGAAACAGGTCTTTTATGGACGACCGGGCGAGACGGGGGAGAGTGCAGCGGGAAGTCACATCCAACCACTCAACTGTAGCGAGAGGAGTGTGCGTCAGGGAGAGAACGTGTGTGTACCTATAATCATGCATTTTCGCTCCAACTCTGCGGTCGCGTCTCGCAGAGGAGAGCGAGGGAAAGGCGGAACCCGACGCTCTGCAGAGGCTCGTTTCTCTCTGCAGCTGCGCTCTGCTTTGTGATACACAGCGAGAGAAAGCGCTTTAATGGATCGTAGAGAGTAGCGGCGGCCAGACGTACGAGCTTCAGAGGAATAAAGGACAGGTAATGACTGTTTAAACTGTCGGACTCCGGAACAGAGGACAATTACGTTCGCTGGGCCGTCGTCTGCTGGCAGCAATTATATTCTATATCATTTGTTTTATCAGGTGGGTGGGAGAAGAAGACCCTGACCTCTGTGAGACTCCCCGGTGGAATAAACCGCAGAAATACGAGAAAGGAATGAAATGGTGCTTTAAGTGTAACATATGGGAAAAGAAAAAACTAAGACACACGCTGGAAATGACAGGTGATACGATTGATTCATGAAACGAAAATGAAATGTAAGACCGATTTGAAGTTTTTACAGGCTTTCTTTATTTTGTTCTTTGGGCTGTAAGTTTTGATCTCTTCAGCGGTCTGTGTTGTGTATGAATGATATACACAGCGCCCGCCTGATGCCCGGAAATTGGTCCCCAAGTCTCATATCATCATGCAGCTACCTGAAAGGATGAACTCATCTGATAAATGTGAGTTGTTTCATGTTTTTCTGAGCCGCTCCGTTCTTTTCTGTTTGTTTTGACAGTCCGCAGGGGATCATGGGACTGAGGCTGCACGCCAGCGTCTCTCAAGTTTGTTGTGTTTTGCGAGAAATAACTCCACGCTGACCGAACGTCATCCAAGTCCCAGATGAAGAAGAAGCAGAACTCTCACACTGGCGGTTCAGCCACGTGATTCATCGCAGGAGAAGAGAAACGGAAAAAGAAAGGGAAGACCCGGCCGTGCACTACCAGAGCAAACCTCCTGTGACTGTTAGACATGTTCTGCATGTTATGACAACTGTAAAGGTCCTTGCAGACGAACATACAGTTAAATAACTGTTCCCCACTTGAGCATGTAGAGATATTACAGACAATAAATGTGATCATACAGCAGGTCCAGGGGGAAGAAGTGCAGTGGAGCACGGTGCGGTCAGTACAGTCATCAACCGTGCACAGTTCCAGTGTATTATAGATCTAGCACATACACTGCAGAGCTTATAAAGATCTTATTTCTCTCCACAACTGACGGCACGATCTCCAGCGGCCTCATTACCAATATCATATAAATACATAGCCTGGGACCTTGATTTGTTCAATAATTCAGCCGCTGCTTCTCCCGTCGCGCAAACTGCAGCTGCCGAAGGCAAGTCTGGAGGATGGTGTTAATACTGAACAGGGAACACGAGTCCTGTGTGTGTGTGAGTAATAGCGCGAGGCAATTGGATGAATACATCAGGGCTCGCCAGTGGACTAAATCCACTGCCAGTGGAATTCCCTTGGTTATTCAGTGTTTGTTGTCAGAAATTACCTGGATATTTGGCAATTTAAAAAGTCAAAGTAGTGCAACATCCTCGTGGCTTAGCACAGGATTAACTCAGACGAGACTATCAATCAAAATGATATCAATATCTCTAAAAAAAAAAAACACGTCTGCAATACAAGTCTTTTCACATTAACATCAGATTTATGTGAGCTGACTTGCCACATTACAGTGTTTTGTCACCAGGGTGCAGATACAAACCAGACACATCACCTGTTGGAGTTGTTATGGCTGGCAGCAGACACCTGCCTGATTATGCATCCAGCAGACGTATAGCAACACGTTGAATTCCCTTTTGAGACGTGTTTGTATCCATCTTATGAATATAAAGCCCTATTATTTGCACGGAGCTATTATTACCTGGGGACGGCCGGTAATTTGTAATAATCGTCTTTGATCTTAATCCCATGCAAATCAGCCATGTCTGCAGTTTGCAAAGTAAAAACTCGCCCTCCTGTTATCGACCATACTGAGCCAAAAACACAGAGGTGCCTTAATAATAATCATCCTGTGCAAATCGGCATCGCTTCGAAAATTTGATCAGGGTTCATGATATGTTGAACAGCACACAGCAGCTGTGCTGCGAGAGCGGCTAGATTGATGTTTAACGTGATGACAGCGAAGTTTGGTGCAACGACTGGTTGTCGTATTCCAGCACAGCCACAAAGCATCTGTTGCTCGATCTGAATGAGCTGCAAGTGTGTATGTGTGCTTGTTACACATGCAGGAAGTGGAAGAACATTATATTAACACTGTTGCTTGTGAAGAACTGACACTTCTCACATCACACAGATCCTTGATATCACATCGGGGGGATAATGTCTGTAAATACAGTGTGAATAAAATACAGACTCTGAGGGAATTTCAAATTCACATGAGTTCCCCTGATAATAATATTCACTCTCCCTTAGCTCTAGTTTAGTCCTGATCCAATTTCTGAGACAAGTATCTGGCTTTACTTCATGTGCGTCCTGTTTGGCGCTGGGATGGAAGCGTACAGTACGTTTATCAGAGCTGGTTTGCTGAATACAGCCGCCTGCTGGAGAGCAGGTTGACGAGAGCCCCGAGGCTGCATCACTAAGTAAATGTACCATAAAACCAAAACTATGAAAACTAATAAAAGAGGCTAAAAACCTCCACAGCTGATGGTCAGGTGTTTGTGTGTTTGCTTCTATGAGAAACCCATTCACATAACAGGTAGTTACTGGTTTATTGTTGATTAGCAGAAGTTAACGCATGAGGAGTCATTGTTAATGCACCCTGTGGTGAACCTGTGCTGTCGAAACTCAAACAGACTGAAAGAGCAACAAACAACCCTGGAAAAATCTGGATCAATGAATTGTGTAAAGTGTCAGAGCTTCCCAGCAGCCCCTCAACACAGAAACGCAGAAGCATTTTCAAAACAGCGTTGGCTTCTTTCTCCGTATCAAATACAAAAAAAGCATTTTACCAAACACAAAGCAATCCTAATGTTCCCTGTGATGGATTGACTTCACAATCGATGTTCATACTCGACTGAAGCAAGGTGAAACTAGCTTGAAATGTATTCATCAATATAAAGAAGGTGCGACGTGTGCAGCACATTGTGAATCTGTACAGGTAGGGGAGGAATCAGGTGAGGAAGGCGATGAAATGAGAGGAAGAGTAAGAAAGGAAACAGACGAGGAGCTACTTGAGCCTCAGTGATGTCAGCATCGACCGTCTGTTTCATGAGAAGTCAGGATGTCTCTCTGTTTATCTGCTGAGTGTACGTGTGTGTCCGCATGAATCAAGAGTTGTTAAGATTTAGATTTGGTTTTTTGGTTTTTTTGCTGAGGGTCAAAGTGAATGTGAATAATTCATATTCTGCATCGACCTCTGTCAAAGACTAATAGGAACTGCAGCAACATCGATCGAACCAATTGTGCCGGTCGTACCGAAATTCCTCAACTATCAACATCCTCTGAAATCCAACTCCATCCTCATATTCAGGCTGCTGATTGGACTGATAAACAATGACCAATGCCAACCTGATCACCAGAATAAATCATGTACGGCACATTTCTGCAAGAGCACTAATGAAACTCTGCGTTTTTTTTTACTTGTTTCTTCAGGTCCAATATTCGTTGTTTCTCACAACACTGTGTTCGGGTTAGGTACAAAAACCACTTAGTTAGGTTCAGGAAAACATCATGTTGTGGCTTAAAATGCCTGATTTGGTCTCACCAAACATGGCTGGAAGTGTCCTGAGGTCTCTTTTGAAACATCTGGTTTCGTTGCCACAAACACGGCTGGAAATTGTCTCCAGCTCTCCTTGAAAAAATCCAGCGGTGTCACATCTACAAATGTTGAAACGCAGACTTAATCAGTCGTCACCAGCTTGGCAGCTTTGGCGCCTGAAACTCCTCCATCAACTTCACTTCTCCTCACGCATTTTGTGGTAATGCCAAGAGAATATGTAGCCTTTGACACATACTAATCTTGATGTATGTGGTTTGGAGAAACATACTAACATAGTGATTCAAACCCAAACTACAATGTTTTCCTTATCCTAACCAAGCAGTTTCCTCGTGTAACCGCACGATGAAGCTCCGGTCCGTGTGTCGCCATTCCGCGGCCCATGTGTTTAGGGAACGGTGATTTATGGTGTTTTTTTTGGAGTGCACTGAGAAACAACCTATTCAGTCGTTTGAGCTATGAGGTAGTGTTTGCTACAGTAATTGCAATAAACAACAAATTCTATATACGGCACTGGCAGAGGAACCTGGCTGGTAAACTGTGTAGCTGATCCACCGCAAGAAAGTTCAGTAAACAGGTTTAAGATGCCAAAAAAACACTGAGCTCTCAGCCTCACAGCAAAGGATCCAAGACAAAAGAAGAGAAAACAATAAAAAAAACCAATGCAATGTAGCCAAGAGCAACACAATGTGCCTCTGTAAATATAGTATAATCATGTGTTAACGCTCATTTCCAAATCACCCACGAGATGAATCCAGAAGAAAAAACAACCTCCTGCTTATTTCTGCTATTTCGTTATTCCTCAGTGTCGCCCCTGCAGGAGGTCACCGTATTGTTTTTTTTCTTTTGAATGTTTTCCGGTTGTAGCTGAAGATGTGGCCGTAGATTAATTCATGATTACCAACAATTAATCAAGCGCTAACTGGCTCTCGACGTACTTCAGAGCAGATGATTGCCCACAGAGCAGCAGCAGCGGCAGCTCTTCTTCTCTTGTGTTTCAGTACATCAGAAACAGAGATGATGATGATGATATTAAAATCTCAGTGAAGAGCTTTCCCCTGTTCAGCGTCTCGTGTGAACTAATGCTGATGGCCTCTCATAGAGCCGGAGCGTATTACAGCTCCCGTTAAGGAGGCCTGTTCTCATCAGCAGCGGGGTGGCTGTTTGAGGCCGCCTGAGTTCAACAGCTCCACAGTCGCACAGCTCCCCGCTGCACTCCACAGCTTTGTTGTCACGCCGGTTGCACTTTGCAAGGCAACTGTGGCAATCTGTGGCGTTCAGTTTGCTCCAATTCTCTTTTGCTTTCTTAGCAGTACAGAAATGTGCAGCCTGCCACGACGCATCCGTCTTGTTTTCCTCGGATGATACGAAACCACGCCGACGTAATTCTCTACTGACACGTTGGGTTTTAAATGTTCGCAGATCCTAGAATGCATGATCAAAAAGCAGTTCAGAGTTTGTATGTATATGTATATTTTATGCTTCTTAACTATCAAAATGAGTTACACTCGAGTAGATCCGCGCAGAGCTTCCTCAAGAAGGTCAAAGAAAAATCTGCAGAAGTTGGAGATGAGAGAGCCAGAACCTCCTGGTGACGGTTTATCAAGACGCCTGTCTTTCACATGGACATGAGTTTTATGTGATGCTGCTTATCGAAGCAACTCAAAGACTTGTCTTTGCTCTCTGTGCACATTTTGTTCTGCTCTATTTTCCACTGACTTCTACATAGAGAGAATGTAATTGACTCCTAAACCTAACCAGCGACGGTTAGGTTTAGGAGAATATTGTGGTTTGGGTAACATAAGCATGTTTTTTAACATACGTACCTATGCTACACTATTAACCAGAGTTACGTGATAGACATGTCGTAACGTAGCACTGACATTATGTTTTATTGGAAACAAACAGCAGTCTCCTGCATGCTAGTCTTGTGTCTGTTTGACCCACCTGAATACCCAGTCCACATCACATGACTTCCTCCTCTGCTGCTGCAATAATAACTATGACCACTAGAGGTCAACACAGAACAATAAATGTATATATACTTTCACAGTCGATCTGGATCATTGTTCTCTGGTTTGGGTCTGATTCTCATCAGGTCCCGTTCAGTTTGCATTTGTTCTTTGAAAATTACTTCCGTCCCTGCTGATTTTTGCAGACGGCTATGCTAAAAATTGAGTACAAAAACTTTGGACCAATGAGGTCCATGTCTGCTGCCTCCCTGTGGGTCCGAATTTAGGCCCTTCAGAAATGCGTTTTAATCAAACCGGTGGAGGAATGGGACCTGTAAATGATTTGTGAGAGGGAATATAAAAGCACAGATGTAACAACAATCTTTTAAAAGCTAATTTTCTATTCATGTTCTAACATTCAAGTACTCATTAAATGCACAGTAGGGACAAGAAAATTAGAGTTATTAGAGTAATATAATTTTTTAAATGTTTCTTTTTGCAAATGTTATTAAAGGGATATTTCAGCAAATGACTGTTGGACAGATGCTGACTCTTTGTCAACAGTTTGAGTCAACTACACTTCCCATGATGCTCGAGTCAACTAAATCTCCCTCGAGACTGTAGCTACCTGTTTAAAGACTTTAAAGACTGGTTTTTCCTTCATAGAACTTTGTTACACAGGATTTGTTGTGAGACATAACTCCACACGTGTAATAATTGTAGGGCCTCATTAATCACGCAATAATTTAATGGATTAATTAAGCGCTGAAAGTCAATAATCTCTTCAGTCACACCCTCTAGACTTCACATAAAAGGGATTCTTTAAAAAAAAAAAAAAAAAAAAAAGGAAGAAAAGAAATCACTCCAGCCGGACCAGAGGCCGACAAGGCAATCCAGAATTTTTTCAGGCAAACTGCTGACTCACCTCCACCCTTTGTTCCACCTCTCGGGATGAAGACATGGTCAAAGACAACCGGGTTGCCATGACAACGGTATTGGTACCCAGCAGCACCACAGGCCCCCCGTCTTTTTCCTGCCTGAGCACCTCGCTCGTTTTTACAGCCTCATGCTTAGACTCGCACACATTTGCACATCTGAGCCTCCCGGTTCAACCTGCCGCCGTCGAGCAATTAGAGGCTGAAGTGTCGCGTTCAGTGAGCTCCACCGCGGTTGTTAAAAAAAGAGGGCGGGTGTTGCCTTTTTCTTGCTTTATAGTTTATCTGCGTAAGCAAATGCTGGAATTCTGTCTGATGTTTTTTTTGTCCCAGACTTTTCAATCTCAAAGTTAAAGTAAATGAAATAGTCGGCTCCGGAGACAGACATCTCAAAATGTCCTACACTTGACTGGAACATTCGGTATTTGCTTCAACTTTTCAAAGCTTAACAAAAAAAACAAAAATGTGTCGACTCCAACAAAATCATCCACAAATGAAGCATGACTCAGCAACTGAACAAACGACCGGTACTGTTAGGTGGTTGTTTGTAAGGTTTCAAAATAAAATCATGTTGACTGCTCACGCCTCTCGCCGCTTCTCACCTGTTCTTACGGATGCTTTTTTGAGTTCCCATCTCAGCAGATAACTTTGGTGGGAACAATGGTGTTATATTGTGAGTGGTGAAATGATGGCCAGGGCCAAAAAACAAAAACATAGCTCAATTGTAACGAACCTCCTTAGAGAGGCAGTGAGAGTTATATCATCGTCTGAGCGCTCGCCAAAGTTTGCAGCTTCAGCTTTGTTCAAATCCAGACACTCACAGAGAGAGAGCTGAATGTTAAAGCGGTGGTTTTGGGAAATCGATCGCTTTTGCTCTCTTGATCAGAAGATCAATCTTCATGGAGTTTATTTGTCTATTTTTAGCCTTTATTTAACAAGGTTAGTCCCACTGAGATGAAGGATCTCTTTTACAAGGGAGACCTGGAGGTGACACAAGAAAACTTACTGGTTTGAGAGATATTAAAAAGATCAGGGAAAACATTTGCGCACAGACAGTCTGGAGTCGATGGATCTGTAGCTTTAAAATATTTTGTTGGGTTCAAATCTGTAGATTGCTCCAGAAAACCTGAACAGTTCTGGCTGCCACGTTCACGGACGGAGACAGAAATAGCCGGTTTGTCAACGTGACATTCCTCGTTTGGTACACATGTCAACCTTGGATGTATCTGTGGTTTGCAGACATGTTAACTGCTGATGTTATCTCTAAATTAGGGTGATTATTCCCCGATAGATTAACCATGATGTCATAAAACTGTTCTCACTCTCTGGACTGACACCCCTCCTCAATCCAAGGTTTGTGGAAATCCGTTCAATAGCGTTTGTGCAGTAGATCAATTTACTTTTAGATGACTACACGATGATGAGTAAGAGAACCTGTTTGTAATGCATCTCAAAGCCTGGTGATACAGGCTAAAGCAGCCAGTTAGCTTAGCTTAGCACACAAGACTGGAAACAGTGTAAAAAGCTAGCTTGGTCCTGCTGAATGA
Organism: Sparus aurata; assembly: GCF_900880675.1. NCBI lineage: Eukaryota > Metazoa > Chordata > Actinopteri > Spariformes > Sparidae > Sparus > Sparus aurata. Next base: position 31,370,374 of record NC_044199.1, on the reverse strand, counting down.
TCTACATCTTTGGTGCAGGCTGTTGGCATGAAACCTAAAACATCTGAGCCATCTAATAAAATCTGTTGTTTGCGGATACATCGCATCTTTACAGGCTTGTCGTGTCTTGTAGGGCAGGACTGCTGCTAAAACGCTCTAATACTGTCAGCTGTTTGTTGTCATGTCTGGCCACCGCTCCGTCCGTTCTAGCAGGAACCCAAAGAGAACCGAAGTAATGATGCAGATGGCGTTCCAGGTTTCGGTTATTGAGCTGCTTCACTCGATGACGCTTCAGAATCAAGTGCCCTGAAACTGTGAATGTGGCGACACAGGAGTCAAAAGAATCCCTCATCTGATCAGTTTATTCTTTGTTTGATTCGAAGCTGGTTCACTTCAGTTCAGTTTCCTCACAGCGACCCCACTGGCTTCTATTCGTGGCTCCATCCTGCGCTCCCTCCCTCACCATCAAACCTCCCCCTCCTCTCATCTCTCCATCCGTTGGGTCTGAATGCGTCTTGCAAAGCTCCTCTTCATGCTCCCCCTTTTCTCTCCCTTGCTTTTGCTTCTCGTTCACCAATCCATCACCGATCCTTCACTCCCCCGACTCTTTCACTCTCCCTTTTCAGCCTCTCTGCTTCACATCGCCCTCCTCCTGGTTTTCCATTTCCCCTCTTCTGTCTCTTCTTCCTCCCTCCCTCCCCTCCTCTTTTTCCTCATCCGTCTCATCCCATCTTTTTCTGATCTCGCTTGTTTTCAGTCCTGTTTTGTCTGTGATTTGCTTTCCCCCCTTTGTCCTTCGCCCCCCTCCCTTCCCTCCTCATCTCCTTGCTTGACTCTATCTTCTTTTTTTGCCTCCCTCTTTGTCTCTATCTCAGTTTCTTCCTGTCATCCCCCCCCCCTCCCCCTTCTCCTCCCCCTTCTCTTGCATTTTTCAGATGGCGACGTGGCCACAGAAGAAGAGTTAAGAGATGGTGGCGGCGCCTGGTTGAATGTGCCGTGCAGTAAATCCCCCGGCTGATGTCCCGCTGCATTTAAAGTCTCTAATCTAGTGACAAAAGGAACGAGGCGATGAGCTGGTGCCTTATGGGAAAGGTCAAATTGCTAACTAATCTGCCCCCCCCGTCCGAGATGTCCCCCGGTGCTGCTCTGGGCTCTGTAAAAATCCCGCTGTGTCATTGCACTCGTGTCTGGAGGTCACTGTACTGCGCAGAGCGACCTCACAAGTTTTGTGTAGCAATTAATTACCGTCACCGTGGCCGGCACATATGGGCCTATTATCATAAGGCCTCATGGGAGGATATTTCCTGCAGCCATTATTCTGCGGGAAGTGACAGGGAACGTTTTAAAATGCCAGCAGGCTTTTTTCTCTTGCTCCTTTGTTGGTTCCCGTAGTCGCAGCGGAGACGAGCAGATAGGGTTTGTTGGTTATTTTTAACAACATGTCTGCCCTGAAGACACAGCAGAGAGGGGAAGGAAGGATGTAAAAGAGAAGATGGGAGGACAAGTATAATTTTCTCATAAGCGTCGCCCCTTTAACAGGCTGTTTTATGACATTTTGTGCTTTTATTTGACTTTCGCCGTATTTACCTTGTTTTGAAATGCCATGTGAACAACGACATCCTTTTTTTTTGCCTGCGTGCATCACCTGAAGGAGTAGATAACTCATACATTCATCTGTTCTGAGCACTGCTTTTAATGGTATTTACGGCCTGCTTTCTTAGCAACGACAGTTCAAAGTATTTTCAACCCGTGAATCACATTTTTTTAATCGACGGGCAAAATATAAACAGGACCGAACACGCTGTGAAAGACGATTGTGCACGATGTCTGACAACATTAGTGTGACTGTCTTCTATATTAAAACGTGACCGAGTGAATCCTCACAGTCCATTATTAGCTCGGCTGCATTGACAACAGAAACAGCAGTTGCTCTCCTCTGTTGGGTTCTGACAGAGTGGGCCCTCCAGGTGGCCCGACAGGTGTTGACAATGTATGTTTCTGTAAACCGTGCACATGTTGAAACTTAACTTGAAACTGAAATGTATCTTTTGGTGTTCTTCACTTGGTTAGGTTGAGGAGAACATCATGGTGTGGATTAAAACACCTGTCTTGGTTGCCACAAACGCGGCTGTACATGTCCCGAAACTCAGTCTTGAAACGCGTCCTGTAACTCCGGGTCGTAACCGTGTAATGTGACCATGATGTGATGCGTTTCGTAGAAATATCAATACTGAGTCCGACACACATAAATGTGGACGTCATCTTGGTTTGCAGAGAGATTAACTGCCAACATTTTCTCCTGGAGACTGGGCTGATGGTCAAATCTGAAGCATTTTTACCTTAAAATCTTTTCTGAATATTTAAATAAACCATCTTTTATTGACTATACTGTAAATCTAATGTGTTTTTTTTTTTCAGTTTTTAGATTTTTTTTGCTCCTCTTCCTTTTCATGTTTCTCGACAGAACATTTCCTTTCGGGACAGAGGTCTGATTCAGGGAAGGTCGTCTGATGAAGGCACTCGCACGACTCCGCCGCCGCCGCTTCAGCTCAGAGAATACTTATTCATTGTTTGGCGTTTTGATGTATTTTTGATATGCAAAAAGGCATCCCGGCACTAAAAAATTTGACAAATTACTTCAACCTTTTCAGCACCACGGACAGAGACGCTGGCATTCTCCGAACAGACGTGTCGGCGCTGTGTGTGTCTGCAGTTTGTGGAGATGAGGAGAGAGGAATGACCTCTGGTGTTCGAGGCAACGCGAGCAAAATCAAAGAGATCTGGAAACAGAGGTCGTGTTTCAACAATGGGATTCTAGGAGTGAGCGCTGAACCCCAAATCCAGTGAGTGTATTCAAAACTACACCGGGAGTGGTCCACCCATCTTATTAATCACTCCCGTCTGAAACGCTCGTCGAATCGATTATTTTAATGATCAGTTTTTTGATCCGCTCCTGTTTGCTTTCGTGCCTTTAGGCTATATCTTCCTCTTAGGAGAGAGCACCTGATGCACGGTTGGTGATCTGATATGACACCTGCATGGCTTCATCATGTAGGCTCGACTTCCCCCTCCTCAGTACACACGATGATGTATGATGCATTTTAGTTATGCTTTCATAAAGTTACATTTGCCGAGTTATTTCTCCCAGCAGATGAGCTCTTGTTCTCAGCTGTGACTTTTTTTTTCGTCTTTATCTTCTGTAGGAATCGCTTTTTAAATCGGAGGCCCAGACTGGAACGCTCTCTACCCTGCGCCTCGAGTCCCGCAGGAATCATTATTACCTGGGGAGATAATTGTTGATTTCAATCTCCTGTGAATACGCCAGCTGTGAAGTCACAACGCCAGAACAGATGTGTTACTGTGCTGTGGTTAAGATACTAGTCCTTGTTAATGCTCATTTGGTGGAACATCAGCGTCCCAGGAAACCTATTTTATTTTTTTTAATGCAACTTCAAGTTCAAAGTTGTACTTCATTACTTTAAATGCTAAAATATGAACTTTATTCGGCTCTACTGTATGCAGGCGCAGGGGATTCAGGCAGTTATTACATAATTCTGTTATATCTAGTTATTTTACATGAAAGATGGAGGTATGAGGAAACTTTTGCTTTGATTAAATTTACACAAAACCCCCCAAAACGGAGCTTTTCTCAGCTGAACTAACTAAACTGAACGAACTGTGGGTTGATTTAACCGGCCAGTTGCCAGAGCAAAATGACAGCATCGTACTTTTCCCCATGGATACTTTAAATTTACATGTTTCTTATCCATCATATCAACATTTTGGGAGGTTATACTGAGTTACGTTGGGAGTAGGAGGGACAGTGGTGCCGTCACAGCGAGGTGGCACGGCTTCCATCCGAGAGACCGCTGTTTCAGATGGCGTTTCAACAACTCTTGAAAATGTATAGCAAGTTTTTCTCATCTGTGTTTGAGGTGACAGAAACAGGTATTTGGAGACAAAACATGATCTTTTGCAGACTCAAACTGAGTGGTTTAGTGCCTAAACCTAACCAGACCACGGAGGGTTTCAATATATCTATGGTTAGCAGAACAGCAGTGGTGTGCACGGGGGGGGGGGGCACAATTGTTAAAAAACACGCGCTAAAGTGCCCACCTGGGAGCCAAGACATGCGCTTAAGTGCCTTCTTGGGAGCCAAAACACGCGCTAAAGTGTCCTCTTGGAACCAAAACGCACGCTAAAGTGTCCTCTTGGAACCAAAATGCACACTAAAGTGCCCTCTTTGGTGGCAAAAACATGCGCTTAAGTGCCCTCTTTGGTGACAAAAACACATGCTAAAGTGCCCTCTTGGGAACCAAATCACGCGCTAAAGTGCCTTCTTGGGAGCCAAAATGCGCTAAAGTGCCCTCTTGGGTGGCAAAAACGCACGCTAAAGTGACCTCTTGGGAGCCAAAAACACACGCTTAAGTGCCCTCTTGGGTGGCAAAAACGCACGCTTAAGTGCCCTCTTGGGAGCCAAAACGCGCTAAAGTGCCCTCTTGGGTGGCAAAAACGCACGCTAAAGTGCCCTCTTGGGTGGCAAAAACACACGCTTAAGTGCCCTCTTGGGTGGCAAAACCACGCGCTAAAGTGCCCTCTTGGGTGGCAAAAACACACGCTAAAGTGCCCTCTTGGGTGGCAAAAACGCACGCTAAAGTGACCTCTTGGGAGCCAAAACGCATGCTAAAGTGCCCTTATTTTCGCCGCTGCCCTTCAAAAAGTCTGTGCACGCCACTGCAGAACAGTACAGTTTATTCTAGTGAGTGAGTATTTAGTATTTCCTGTGTTTGTCACAGGAGCGGCAGCTGTGAGGTTCACGTCTCTGTCTTTGTCCCCCTGTGTCATCTTCCTCCTGGGCGCGACGGTCCCCTGCGTCCTGCCGTGTCCTGGCTCGGAGTCTCTTCCTGCACTGTACTCTCAATCTTTGCATATTTCATTTTCCCTCTCTCTGTTTTCCATCTTTCACCCTCACCTGTTCTCCCTCCCGTTCCCAGGCGCCTCTGCCTCCCTCCCTGTATTGTTGGCACTGCTAACAGGCTTTTTTTCGAAGTGGCCTTCAGAAGCAGCTGGATCGCCGCCGGGAGCCTTTGGAGACCTGCCAGGCCGTCATAGGCCCCTCTCCACTTTATCCTCCTCCGCCTGCCCACCTCTGCTTCTCCTCCTCTACACATTTTAATCTCTTTTTTTTTTTTCTCTCTATGCCGGCATTCATCCTCCCTCTCTCCCTCTCTCCCGGCCTACTTCTTCACTTATCTCCTCTCCTCACTCTTCCGCATCCCTTCGCTCGTCAGCCTCTCCGTTCACACTCACATCTTTTCATCTCTGCTGCTCTATCGTGCAGTAAAATCACTGTTCAATCTCTCCTCAGCATTATGCTGTCAAAAACTAAATTGGGATTTCATGCAGCTGAACCATAATAGCTCCCTGCTGTTTGTTCTCTAACCCACTGTATTACTTCACAACATGCCGGAGTTGTCCGGCAGTAAAAAAAAAAAAAGAAGTGGAACTTGGGGCATGAGGGCCTCTACCTCCTTCAATTCACGTTGTCTCACATAAATATTCTGTCACAATATTCTCACAACTCGTCAAAAGACACAAAAGAAATCATCTTATCTACAAAATCCCACGTATTGTTTCTGAAACAACCTCTCCCTCTTGCTCTGTTGAGAACAACACTTCTTAAAGTTGAACCAGACAACTCCCCCCCTCGTGTTTTCATGGGGTATCGTTGTTGGCACCGCAAAGACAGCCGGAGTGCTTTTTTTTTGTTTTCCTTCTAAGCAACGACCAGCAAACAGGACGGACAGTGAGTTCCTTTATTCACTTTGTCTAGGACAGAGACGTGAAAGCAAAAAGAAGCGGTGCCACGCTGCCGGCCCGAATGTCGACCTTCATTTTCCGAGGAGATTTTAATGTCCGGTGACAGACAAAAAAGTGAAAAGAGGTTCAGAGGGAACAAAATCTAAATCCAGACCGTTTCATAATTCTAAACACTGTTCAATCAACATCTATTCTTCTGTCCTCTGCTGTTTCTGATGAGCTTGAATCACATTTCCAAGGTTTCTCAGCTCGGGCGTGGAGACTCATATTTCTTTTTAGCTAAAAGCCTACAGAATGATCCATTATCATCCTGGGCTTGTTGCTCCAGTTTTGTGAGTGAACCCCTCTTAATGAAAGAATAGCTGAATCTGCTGAATCTCTTTCAAGATGAATAAAAAGTTTTTTATTCAGTTTTTACGTCAACATTTTGGAGAGGAGAGGAGAGGAGACAACATAGTGAAGAAAGGGTTTATTTTTATTTATTTTTTTTTTTTGCCAAAACTAGTCGTACTTCCTGGGTACAAGATTACCCGATCCTCCAAACGGTGAAGCCTCAGAGCCTGCACACAGAAACATGGGTAGCTTCCGGTTTGGCTCCCTGACTAACGTTACTAAGGTGAGTGATAATATACTGAATGGCCACTTTGTTCACGATGTAAGCTTATGGGAAACAAAAAAAAAAGGATCTCTTTTGTCCAGTGTCCATTAGTTGACGCTGTAATTACATGGTTTGGCTGTTACGCACTCTTCCTCTGGGCTAAACATGTTGGCCATATCTCACCTGCTGCTCTGTAAGAAACTGAAATAAAAGAAACACGGCACTGAAATGAAATCTGAGGCATTCTGACGTTGCCTAAGTCTGCTGCCTGCATTATTTTTGTGAAATTAGGTTGTGAAGACGTTCCTGATGCGAGTTCAGAAAGAGTCCACCGCTGGTATAATCTGCTCTTTTTAAAATGTAACACTTAATTTGGCTCCACTGATGGAAACACACTGGTCCGAAGGGGTTGTCAGGCAGCTGTTTACTACAGTAGTGAGCAAAAAAAAAGCATCAGTTTGATGCGTGAACCTGCAGCTCATGTAAAAGAGTCTTGGCAGCTCCTGAGTCGTGGCGCAATCGGTGCATCAGGGTGGGTTTCCCTCACGCAACGTCTGGAAATCAGCGATCTCAGGCAAACACACAGCCTGTCATTCAGCATCTCGTCTTGAAGGTATGTTGTTTTTCTCCCTGCGTCTCTCCAGATTCATTCTCAACTTTCCTCCTCCCCCCATCTCTTCCACTTTCCTCTCACACACTTCCTCTCTTGTTATTATTTCTTGTATTTCCACTCTGCACCTTTCTTCAGAATCATTAGCATGCTAACGCCAGACAGTCACACAGGTAATAGTCTCCCGTCTCTCTCTAAATTATTTTGAAGGCGCCTCTCAGCGAAGCGTTCAGTCTCAAACTTTAAAAAAATACATATTCACTTTCAGAATGCTTTTAGAAAGTGCGGAAACCGATGAAATATGAAGCAGGTCTTCGCTGGAAAACACAGAAGTGCTCAGTCAACTTCCTCAAAGAGCAACGCTTTAAACAAGCCAGAAACATGGCTGCTTCCGGGCGTGTCGACACTCACGCACAAACATTAAAAAAAACACAGACATGCCGGATGAATATTAAATCTAACAGTGACTCGTCAAATTAAGTCCCGGGGGAGAATCCTGTTTCCAAGTTTTAGGGAAAGTAAACTACTAAAGAAATGTGAGCACATTGTTGTGTCTCAGCTCATCTCAGATGCATTAAGCTAAAAAAAAGAAAAAAAAATTAAGCCCAAAGCATCATTTACATAGAAATGCAAATGGGAACACCTGGCTGACACTTTGCATATGAATGGCACAGTTTCACACTGTCACTGTGTTTTCTGGTCCAATCCTGAAAATGAGATCACAAACAAAACTCAAACCAGGTTGATGGCAGCTGCAGCATCTGTAACCGAACCTCTGGCTGGAATGAGGAAAACACTAGCAGGTCCACTGCTGTTGTTGATTTCTTATCTAACTCAACTACTTGGATTATCCAACTCTGACCGTCCGTAGGAGACGGGATGAAAACCCGCGTCAACAACCCGATCACCAGAATCGAGTAAAAAAGCAAAAAGGTTGATGTGAAATGTAACTGAAAGTGGCAGCAAACACAACACGACACACTTTGCTGCCACTTTCAGTTTCATTTCATGTCTTTTTTTTGTCTTTTCATGTCAACCTTTTTGTTTTTTTTACTCGAGTTGTTTACTTTAGTTGGGAGTTTTGCACAAATGGCCCCTGTTTTTTTTGTTTTTTTTTGTTTTTTTAGCTAAAACAATATATTTTCCTAACCCTAACCAAATGCAACCAGACCATAAGCAAAAAGTTAGTTACGACATGAGATGTTACCAGAAAGTGGCAGCAAACTCGACACACTGCCAGTGGTCTGGTTGCATTTGGTTTGGGTTAGGAAAAGATATTGTTTTAGCTAAAAAATAAAAAAAAAACAGGGGCCATTTGCGCAAAACTCACAACTAAAGTTATATGTATGCAAAAAGACAAAATCATCAGATGTGTAAATGGGCCATACGCCTGATTCTGGTTCTGGTAGCACGTGCAAGAGCTTTTGTATATTGTATATCCATTTGTCATTGAGGCGGCAAAGTAGAATAAAAACAACCCATTGGATCTGATCAGTGAGGGTCTCCAGCAGCATCAGAGCAGCTGTTACGCATGGTTGTGATTATTTAAAGGAACCGCAGAAACGTAGAATAGCAACCGTTTGTTCTGCCGTCTTGACATAAAGCCCTCTCTGACATTTTTACAGCGGTTACTTCCTGTTTTGGTTGTTTGAGGTAAGAAATCGTCGCTCCACATGTGCAGGTACTGGCCAGGCTGCCATCTTTTTGGTTTCTGTGTCTGTGGATGATGTTGACAACAGACTCTGATCTCTGAACTCCACACTCACACACTCCTCAGGACGCAGACAAATCCTCCGATGAACTCGGGGGGGGCTCGGCTGACCCGAACCCGACCTGCGCCTTTGTCCTCGCGCTGAAAATAATCCAAAACAGCCTCCTGCTCCTCCAGCAGGAGTGAAGATAAGCAAACCGGACACAAAGCCACGACACACTGAGATGCTGCTGCACAACGTTGAGTGCGTGTGCTGTGCAGCTGGCAGGCCTGCTACCAAACCTTTCATTCTTATTAAAGTTGTTCTTTTTGATTTTCGCAGTCTGTTGGCACAAAGCGTACGGCATGTACGAGGCGACGCGTCTCCAGCTCAATGACAGCACGTGTGATTGTTCCAGACGCAGCCTCTCTTTGTGCCTCTATTTGATTTCATAAAGCCATTTTCTGTTTTCTTGCAGCAGGAAGCACCTGTGAAAATCGGTTTAATCGCTCTGGCAACACGATGTTACGTGCTGCCTGCTCTGTGCCTTTGTATTTATTTGTACCAGTAAAGCAGAGCCAACAGAAAAACGACTGTCTCTCACGACACCCCGAGGACAGATGCTGCGTCGGCCTGAGCTCAGGAGAGACACCTGTGTTTCTCTTTGCTCCGCTTCACTCAGTTAAAACAGCGAATCACCTGCGGAGGAAAGTAACTCACACCTTTACTTAAGTACATTTCCCCTCGGTATCCAGATTTAGGTTGCACTCTGTTTCTGTTCCAGGGGAAAAAAAGGATGATGTGAAATGTTGTTTTCCTCCACTACATTTATCTCACAGCGACAGTAACTTTAACCTATAGAAACCTCATTCCAAGGCAGATTCTATAACCTGGCTTGTTCAGACGATGTCTTTTGAGGAAGCCATACACTTAAGAAAAAGAATCTCTTCAAATCTCTTCAACTTCAGCTTCTTGTGGTTCATTAACTGTCAGCCTTACTGAATAGCATGTTTTGGTGATCCGACCTTGAAGCTGTCCTTTGGAGTTGAAGAGACTTTTAGAATGTTTGGTGCTTGGACGTCAGTAGCGAATGTTTAAAATAAGTCTAAAAAAGATGTGGCAACGGAGTAAATGTGGACTACAAGTGTGTGGTGTCGCTTATAACTAATAATAAACTTACATGCATCAGTGAAAGTGAAGCTACAGTGTTAGAATATAACTCTGGTAAAAGTGAAAGTTGCACTTAAAGAATAAAGTCCTTGAACAGAAGTCTTGTAGCTGCTGTCAGCGCTGTCGTTTTAGCTAACTTCCTGTCCGTGTTGCAGTCCCGCCCCCCTCGACGTCACCACATGAACACGCAGCATTAATCGGCAGACGCTGCAGCAAACAGGAGGATCTGTAGACGGGACCGCCTCTTTATGGAGTTCTCTGTCCTGATTGGATGAGGTGGGCAGTGGTACCAGAGAAGAAGAGACACCCTCACTGACCGAACACCAAAATATATCACTTACAGCAGCTTTAATGTATCTGATAATACATTTATTTGACATGAGAAGTCATTTTCTAAAAGTAAAAGTAAATCACACATTATTTAACCTGCATGTTTAAACTGGATACTCCTGATTTAGGTGTTTTTCTAAGTATTTTAGTACATTTGAGTGAAGTACGTGTACAGTACAGTAACGTGCTGCAGACTATCACGTGTGAAGCAAGCCTACAGCAGCTTTGTGGATTGTCTCTTGAAAACTTTCACTTCCACTTTGACTCGAAGTGTTCGGGACGACTTGTGTTAAGGGATAATGCCCGGATATACGAGTATCATCGCCAACCAAAATCCCATAAACCCACCGCCAAAATCAGCAATGAATTGATGCCTCTCACAAGTATTGTGTGTATCCAAAGCCTCGTAAATCTTCCTCCTCCGCGCTGTAGAGCTCCATTGTTGCCCGAAACTAAATTAAAAACACATCAGTGAGCCGCAGTGGTGCACCGGGTGACTTGTTCCCCGCCATGAAGACACACGCTGTAGTTTGTTTTTGACTCAATCACACACACACACACACACACACACACACACACACACAGTCCTGCTGTCACAAATACTCAACCAGATCACCAAATGTGGATTAATCCGCAGCTGAAAGTAGTCCCAAACAAACCACTTTTTAATGCACTTTTTAATTTACTTTTTTCCATCCATGTGCACTTGCACTCCAGCTGACACGCAGCACAAGAACAAACAAACACACATCAAACCGAGCTGCATTCATGCACAGATTAAAAAAAAAGTGAAACACACACTCACCTCAGTGTATGAGTGTGCTGATTCGGAGGTTCTGACAGGGTCCGGGGGATTGCTCTAATCACCTGAAATGAGGAGGTAGAAAGATACGGTCAGCATGTGAAGGATGGGCCGGCCTCTAAGCTGATCATCGCCTCCCAGGCCCGTATTATTATTTCCCAAGTTTCTCCAATTAGGGAGTGCTGATGTGGGATCAGCTCGTAGATCTCTCCGCAGTCATCACATCCAGCGCACGGGGGGGTGAAAAGGTAAAACCGGGATGAACCGAGGGACCGGATCAGCAGAATTCCTCGAAAATCCTCCTCAAACAAACAAAGCTTCACGGAGCTCTGGAGGTCGTTTCAACTCTCCGAGCCCTCGTTTGACTTAAAGTTGTGCTGTATGGACCTAAAGTTGTGTCTTTAAGGTAAATCAGCTTTAAGTTTAGCTGTTTTGCAACGTTGCAGCCGGCAATATTAAAAAAACTAAGACAACAATTCATCACCTGTAGGGTTTATGCTGCTGTACAGTTTTTTACTGAAAGCCGTTAGAGAGTAAAGCTCCACACTGTATTATTTAAGACTTGAAAGGAAAAGTTCACCAAAATTAGAAATTCGTCTGTTATCTACAGCCGGTTGAAAGTCAGGTGACGCTTCCTCGTCTACTACACAGGTTAGGTAGCTCGGGACAACCAAAATACTCCGAAAAAGAAATCACACACTGTAAAAACATTAGCGTTACGGGCTCAACTGAGCAATTGAGGTTTTTCGCCATCTAGTCGCCATCTGCTTCAGTTGTGTAGGAGAACGCTGCAGCGCTTCTTTTGCTGCAACGGAAGTGGACTTCGCTCGACTTTCAAAAGGCCACGGGGTCGAGTACGTAATGACTGAATATTCACTTTTGGGTGAACTTATCCTTTAACTGTTTCACTGGCTCGGATATTCAGGAAGTTTTATCTAGTGAGCAGCTAGAGTGATGGTGTAAAGTCGAGAATAAAGGGCACGACTGACATGATCTCCTTCACTGATGGATCGCTGTGTTTTTGACTCATTTTGACATTTGATATCGTGGAATCACACAAACACTGACCTCAGTGTGGATCAGACCAAAACTGCAGATGCCATAAAACCAATAAAAGCTCTTTGGACTAAACAAAAAGACTTTTAGAGTGTTGTTTCAGCTGGTCTGAAAACAGTTTCAGCAATAATGTTCACAGTCGACAGCTGATTATGTCATTAGATAATAAATGAACCACACCAGTGACTTACATCAACAGTCGGTCCAAATGAAAGACAGATTTACATTCCCTGATTCACTGATTCTGTCAGTCAAGGAGAGCTTTGTATCAGATGGTTGCCTGTGATCACAAAATACTAAAGTCAAACCTGATATTTTTGCTCTTCATTCCCGGCAAATCAACCATTAATTCCCCGGATCCACTTTGTTTGAACCGACTTTGTTCGAGCATCCAGTTGCGCTGCAGAGGACGCACCACGGAGTAATAACGTTTCTTTATTGAGCTCTATTTGGGTCAAATTATACCAAAGATCATTTTTCAGTCGCAGCGTGAAAAATATGTGGGACAGAGATGACAGCTGGGGACGCAACAACCTCCGACGTCGTCCGATTGTTAAGTCGAGGCTCCGTTGTTAAAATGAAGAGCACGTTATTGTTCAGAACTCGAAATTCAAAGTTGAGCTACTGTTTAGTTTGCTCCATATTTCAACAGATGTCTTGTAACGTTGCCATATGACTGCAGGTGTTAATAGTGTCCCTGTAACAATGCACAATAATAACTCCCATCATCAGTAGACAGTAAACACTGTGAGAACTTGACGGGCTGTTTGACGTTTTGGACAAAAATGCTAATTAATGCTTGTGATGTACATTCAAAACCAATCTAGTGTTAATTATTGTGAAACCAACACAGCTAAACCTGAACACCTGATATCAAAATATCGCGTATCACACATATGAATGTAACATTCTGAACTTTTAATATGAAAGGACTAATTTAACAATCATTTTAAAAACTCTGTCTCTTCCTCCGCCCCTCTGCTGGTTATGAACATTTATATACGTACATGAATTCAGCTATAAATTAAAACTTGTTAACACATTCATAAATAAATCAAGGTGACAGACTGTGCATTAGCAGTAATATAGTATTGTGACTACATTAATGTAACGAAGATGTAAAGTTGACGGCTGCCAAAACATTTTCCATCAGCAGTGTGTGTGCACGGAGACGTTATTGACACGGTGACACACCTGGATCGAGTGTTTAATGGCTCCCTTTTAGCTCGGGGGAATAAAACCGACGTTAGAGGAATTAGCGGCTCAGCAGAGCGAAGCCACCGAACATAAGGAGGTTTAAAAATGTGGACGAGTCAGCAGCTTTTACTTAATGACATCTCGTGAAAAACGCTTTGTATGTGCGACTTATTGAGGGTGAAAAGTGTGTGACTACACGTAATGTGTCATGGGCTTCCCGCGTGGTTTGAGCAGAATACTTCCTGTAACCGAGTCCAGTCGGAGAATGGATCACAGAAGATGCTTTCAAGATTTCCAGTGCAGCCTGACAGAACCGCAGCTTCTGTAGCAGCGGCTCCACGCAATAAGTTGTAATTAACAGCCGTTCAAGGCTACCAGAACACACCGCCAATGTAAATCTAACACAAATAGCCTCTGTGTGGGCGCTGCACTAATTGATTCAGAGCCACTTAAGAACAAATTGTTCAGTTAACCTTTGAGTCAGGCGCGTACACCGAGTGACTCGCAGACAAACACCAACTCATATCCTCTTTGTTCCCACACAATGAGAGAGTGACGGCGCCGAGGAGGAAAGTTTCTCACAGAAACTAAAGGCGATGACATCATGCGGTTGCTAAACAGGAATTTTTCTGACAATTATAAGATGAACTGCAGCAGCTGCCACATCCTCATTAACAACAGGACCATGACCGGTCACTCCAGGAGGTTGTGATGTTACCAGTGCTTTCCAAATATAGTTCATAACTGTTTTTCTTGTTTCTATCTCACATTCACCAACGATAATTGCCTCTAAAGACAGCGCAAGGTATTTAACCCTCATGAAAGCAGGTTCAACATGCGACGGCAGGTAACATTTTTCTCCTGCATAAAGAAAACAAGTGAAACATGAAAGACGGATCAGCACAGCAGAGGCTGTTGCATCCAGGTCTACTGCAACTGCTGAAAAAAGTCAAAATACTCATTGTTTGTGGTAACGTTAAAGATTAAAGATTAATTTCTACTCAAAAACTGGCAGATATTCAGTCTGTCATCCACTTTTCAACCAGCTGAATTGGGTTACAACATCAGTGTGTCACTCAGGATGGAAAGCTCGTGTGTGCGCTCCCACGACAACGCGTATAAACGTCGCAAAATGCATCATGATGTTTTATAAAAGCTGCTGTGAAACCAGACATTGAGCCGGCAACAACTCGAAAACAGGGTTGGGAAGATTACCCACATTTGGATCCCCGGTCAAACACGGTGAAAGGGCTTCGAGCCACTTCAGCCTCGATACGAGCACGTCATCGCTTTTCATCCTCGTGACGCAGCGAGCGCCGACCTCGTCTTCCTTAATTTAATTACATTTCCATCTTTACAGAAAGCGGTCTTCACCCCCCACATGCGGCCCACCGCCGTCCTGCTGAGGCCGACGCTCCTACTGATGTCACTTCTGTTAATCATATCTTTTCTATTCTGCGCGGCGGGCACAAGAATACAGCAGCCGTTACACGCGCCGCCGCCCAATTAGAGCAGGATTGTGAATTAATGAGCAGGTCGGGGCGGGTTAATGAAGGGCGGCGCTGATCTGCTGAGGGCTGAAATTAAAAACTGTATCGTCCGTCCGAATAAAGATTCAGAGAGGCAGATGCTCCCCGTGACGCGTTATTATCATGTCGGTGCCGTCTTGTGTTCGTGTTAAACCATCATGCAGCGCTCGGCGGCCGTGGTCGAGCGGCGACTCGTCATACTGTATTTCACAGGCCGCCATCAGCCTCCTGACTTTATTTTCACTGTTTCATGAAAATAAAGATGAAATAAAGAGGAAACGTGAGTTCTGTTTGGAGTAAAAACTAATGACTGTGTTTACTGGGCGAACGTTATGACTTTTACAAGTAATCCGACTCTTGTTTATCAGTTTAGAGGAGAAATTATCCCCACAAGATCATTTATTATCCCGAAAACACACTGCAAGAAATCTGGACCCTCACAAGTGTTTCTGTTATTCAATTATCTGAAACTGTGGAATCTCCCAGCACAGCGACGCGGATGTGGAACCTGTAATTACCTTTTTGCACCTCAGGAGATCGTCGCTTCGAACGTTGTTGCAGCTGAACATGTTTTGCACGAGCAGGTGTTTCATTTCGCGGCGAAAGGTAACGTGTCTGCTCTTGTGAATATCTTCGTGCCAATTACCGACAGATGACTCGGGACTGCCGCTGTTTGTACTCTCAGCGTTAGCAGTTAATAATGTCGGACTAATGTAACTGTCCAGCAGTCGGAGAGACGTCGTTTACATGATTTACTCTGATTGCGTAGGCTAGTTCGTTGTAATTAAGCGTGCTTAACGCGTGATCTTAACGGGGAGGGACGAGCGAACAGAAGCAAACTAAAGGCAAAC
Source organism: Sparus aurata (assembly GCF_900880675.1). Taxonomy (NCBI): domain Eukaryota; kingdom Metazoa; phylum Chordata; class Actinopteri; order Spariformes; family Sparidae; genus Sparus; species Sparus aurata. The sequence continues at coordinate 31,354,741 of NC_044199.1, read as the reverse complement.
CACCATCTCAGCCTCGCTCTCCTTCCACTGAGATACATTCAAGCGTGTTGAGGATTTCTCAGCTCTGTCAGTTGTGTTGGCGTTGCGGTTCTGATGCTCTGATGAACACACGCTGATGCCGCCTGCACAAACAGCAGACAGACGTAGTTCGATGCAACGCTGGTGAGTTGGTGGAGACCAAAACGGAGCTGGAAGGAGAGTAAACGTTGAATTTACCAGCCTGTTCTACTCAGAAGTGTGTCCAGTAACATCCATTACAATGAAGTCAGAAAGCCAGAAAGCAGAAAAATGAGCAAATGTGTTTAACATCTTTGCAAATTTCACACAAATAACTTCCTTGTTGAATCAGAGGTCGCCTTCCAAGCTTTTTCAACCTCCGCACTCATCCTGTACCTTTGTGTCGGGGTTTCTGGTTTTGACTTGACTTTCTTCTGAAGTCAACCAGACTCTTCCACTGAGAGACGCCTACTTCCTAACCTCAGTGACACGTTCTTTAAAAGACACCCACTCTCCTCTTGTGTTAACAGCCAGCTTCAAGTTATTTGCGTATTAAGAATAGCAGGGAAAATTACATCCGATGCTGCTGAAAGTTCCGAGGTTGAGCTGAGAAGTTTGGCTGAACGTTTTATACCTGAGTGAGTCGGAAAAAGAGCGCTACGCAGTTTATTCTTTGGATTATCAAAGTGGTCCTTGGAAGAAACTGGTGAAATGTAAGTGCAAAAACATCTGTATAACATAAACAAACCTGCAAATCTAACAAGCTAACAGAGAAAATCTTATCAGCGGGACACTCGTCGTCTGCAGGGGAGGATGTGATTCTAACTGACAGACAGTTGTTTGAGAGTAAAGAAAAATGAAATCACACTCTTTGTGGAAAACGAAGGCTTCAGTTTCCTGAGCCGCCTGCAGAAGCAGCTCAAACGGGCTCAGAGAACTCCGAACACTGCAAACATCCTGCGAGAGCCGCGGCTGAGAAATGAGCTCCTGCAAACCAATCAAGCTGCACTGAACCAACACGCTCTGAGCTTTTTCAAGAGCAGACGGGAGGCGACCGTGTCTGCAGCACACACATGAGAGGACACCTGATATCAGAGATGGGAAAAGGCAATGAGCAAAGACCCGGTCGTCTTTTTTTTTTTTTTTTTCTCTCTTCTTTATATTTTTAGACTTTTCAGTTTCTCTTCTATGTGCAGGACGCGAATCAAAACCCTGAAATGAGAATTACACCAGCGAGGGGTGATGGATGCTGTAGGACGGTTCACGGACCTCGCCCTCGACACCAAAAGAGGATATTCATTTCTCATTTTCATGATGACTGACTTTATTAATTACTGAACGAAGGCAGGGAGGGTGTATTAAACTAATGAATACTTGTGGATGAAATGAGATTGGCTTGATTACCCCTCCATACTGTCTCAGATGTTTGTTGCAGACGGAAAAAAAAATGGGAAGGAGCGTCTGGAAAAGGAAGGAGGAAAGGAAAGGAAAAACAGGAAATGAAATACAGAAATAGGAAGGAAATGAAAAGAAATAATGGAAAGCAGTATGAAAACAACGGGGAGGAAATGAAAACGCACTGTCTGCCTCGACTGATGCATGCAGGGAAGTGTGCGTGTCAGCTTCATCTTCCTTTGTTTTCGCGTCTGCTGTTGCTTCCTCGTCGCGTGTCTTCACTCTCTCTTACTCCTCATTTTCCTCCGATCGCCCCCCCCTCATCGTCGCTTTCCCTCAGATTTACGGATCGCACATTCCACTTCCATCTGTTCTCGCCACCCGAACCTTAATTTCTAGGTCACTCTCCATCTCTCCCTCTCCGTCTTGTCTTTCTCTCTCGCACTCCTTCCATCTCTCTGCGGCTCAGAGAGATTAAATTGGAGGCAGAAGTCGCGTTAATGGCCATCAGCTCGTCCTGTGCGGGCATTTCCTCGCCTGCGCCGCCTACCTGCTTAATTAGTCGAGAGGCAAACCTCTGGCAATGAACCTGACACCGACTGCACACACACGCACACACACACACACACACAGTTGTATTACAGTACATCCTTATAAGGACCTTGTTATATACAATTCCCTATACAGTAATACTTTCCGGATAAATAATTTAAGCTTAGATGCTTTTTATAGAGTGGTGTGTGGAATAATTGAACTGCGTTTCCTTCACTTTACCCAAGTACCCTGAATAAAGCATTATGAGGTGTGTCACGCCTTCTTTGGTACGACTGGAGGATAAGATGGCTGTTTGGAGAGAGACAGGCTTCCTCGACATGCACCATGTATGACAAACATGGCTTATCATCATCATCATCATCATCATCATCATCATCATCATGATGCTAGGTCGGTGCCGTGTTCCAATATCCATACTTTCCATACTTACTATACTTAGTTTGAGTACGTAGGGTGTTCCGATATCGATCGCGTGAAAAGAAGTGTACTTAAAGGACCCGGATGTTGCACTCATAACGGCAAAATCGTTGAGTGTGCAACGATGTACACTTTGCGCACTCAACGGCCGCCATCTTGTCTACATAGCGGAAGAAGCGGAGCCAGGCAGAGGCGCTCCGCTCGGATTCTTTTTTTTAAATAGCTTCTGAGACAACAGCGCCTGCAGCGGAGCCATATTGCAGGATTGTAGGATTGTAATTGTTAAAAAGTAAAGCCGTAGATGTCTTATGTTCACCGTTCAAAGCGGGATGTTTTTGGCGGGCGACGAGCCGAGGCGGCTGTCGCGATCGTAATTTCCGGTAAGTGCACCACGGAGTATTAGATTTGGAACAATACTCACCTGCTGAAATCTGCGTACTTAGTAAGTGTGGAAAGTGTACTACGTTTAAGTGTACTCATGGAAGTATGGATATCGGAACACAGCACAGGACTGTAAGAAATGAGGTTGTTGACTGGATCAAATCACTGGACTGACCAACCATCGTGTCAACATTACTATACGCAGTGATGCAGTTTATGTTTCTCCTAAACAGAAGAACAGGGTAGTAAGAATAATATAGATAATAAGAATATAATGTGATCATCAGTAGGCAGAAATCTGATCACCTGAGCACAGGGCTGTAAACTAGAAGTCGCCACTCGCCAAATGCGACTAAAATATTCCCCTGGCGACTTCATTTTGGAGGGATACATGCCACGGGGCGGGTAAATGTTTGTCCCGATGGTCGTGCTCTTGCAATAAATTATGCATGATATAGCAAAACATTGTGGTAGCTGTGAAGTGGTACATTATGACGGTAGCAAATGTTAGTGCTAAACCGGCTATTTGTTGTGTGTCGCACTGAAGTAGCTCCCCCGACATCACCGCTGTAGAAAACAGTTCCCCTCAGAAGCAACGTAGCGTGCGCGTCGCCGCTCTGACCGCAATGACGACACCTCTAACTCATGAGCTGAGGGAAGTTGTACTTAAGTTGCGCATCATTTCTAAACAACTTCCTTCAATTAGGTTTCAGTTTGATAATCAAGTGGCTTAATATGAGAACAGTTGTCACGTCACAAAACGTGTAAAACCATGGGTCTATCAAATCCAGTGTAAATGTTATTATGGTACAGTCGCCACTGACAAGTCTATTACAGAGCCTGATAGTTAATTAATGAGTGTTTCCTTTGTCAAAGTTTTGCACTGTTCAAGTTTTCAATTTGCAATGCTGTGAAATTGAATTAATAATATTAAAATGTATTTCTAAATAAAACTTTGGCCTCTTTTCTAAGCATGCATTGGTATATAATACTGTTATCTCCATGAAAAGTACTGAAACAGATGTATATGCAACAAAAAGAGGCAATTTATTATTTGGCCGGTAAAAAATTTACTTGGCCGGTAGATTCTTTCATCTACCGGTCCCCTTGGCAGGTTAGTTTACAGCCCTGCCTGAGCAGAAGACGAACATCTGTATCCTCTCAGAGACGCTGGAGTGAGACCTGAGAGCGGAAACAATCACTGCTAATTCACAAAGTATTATTGTAGCCAGTATTATTTTTATCATCCTTCATCTCATAGTTTTAGCTGTATTTAGCCTTTGATTACTGTATCATGCATGGGGACATACAGTGTGATATAGAGCGGAAGTTTCATGAAAGCTCCTGTTGATGTGAGTCGTATTCAAGCGTGAGCCGATCAGATAAGTATTAAAGCTCGCCGAAAGAGCGACAGGCGAAGGTTTAGACGTGCTTTGTCGTGACAACATGTTTAATTTGATTGTGTTGATGAATAGAAGTAACGAAAATGAAACGAGGAGTTGTAAGTAAGAGCTCAGGGGGTGAAATGTGTGGTTAAGAGGAGCAGTTCGGTGGTCGGATGTCGGATTACTTTGCTTTTTCATTTCCAACGTGGCACCAGCCTTGACATGTCGGATTGTGCTAAATATTGTTTTCAACACCAGAATCACTTTCTCCATTCAAACCGCAGACATTTAGACACTGTGGATCCGGTCGGGTTCAAATGATATCCAGCTGGTACTGAAAATGTGCTGCTTAAAATAAAAACGTTGCACATCGAACTTCTGCTTAATAATATAGAATTAAAGGGGAAGTTCTGTCAAAGTCTTTTGTGGTTCCAGAAAGGAGCTGTGAATAATGTGATAATTTGCCTAAAGCCTGTCTTTAAGTCTGAAAATGAAACAGATCTATAAAATGTGGGGGTGTGAAGTTAGAAAGAAATGAATTCATCAGACTTCTGAAGCTGCTCCGCATCTCTGCTGCAGGCTAGCAGCTCAGAGCGACTAGCATGACACAACTGCATCTCTGACCATGATGTTGCCAGTTAGAGTTGCATTGTGGGTATATGGAATAAAAAAAAAAATGATAAGAAGTGTACAGAACCAAACCACGCCCACCTGTACAGGTGCTACGATGACTGACGAGGACAATAAATGAAAGCAGATTAAAACAAAATTGAACGTGTTGTCAAAGGTAGCAGTTTTTATGAACCGTGACGCAAAGAAATACTGATAAAATAGTCTGGATTTCTGAAGCACAACAATAAGTGACTTTCATTGCAAATCAAAGAATAAATGCAAACACACGGTGGATCAGGAAAACTGAATCACCGCCATGTCCGTGACTTGTATGGTGAACGGGCTGCAGATGACACGTGAGTGGAATAGAAGTGTGCCGTCTCGTTCAGACTACAGAGCCTCGTATTAATAATGTATCATCTTCACATGTATAGGTGCAACTTATGACCCTCGGCTACAATATTAATGAACATCAAAGTGTACGGTTTGGTCTCTTCTGCGACCCAACAGAACCATGAACCGTGGAAGTTCAACCTTCTGCACGTCTGGAGCTGCAGCTCAACACTGCAGACGAGACAAAGCGTTAAACTGCATTTATTTTGATACTTTTTCTGTTAATTGTTCATCACGAGGCTGACGGCGGTACTGGAGCCATGCTGATGGAACCACTGCGGGACATTTGCTGTCGTAATTGGTCATATTTTAAGCGTGTCCTTTTTCTGAACACCCGCACATGTGCTACTTTGAATAATTTTCGTGTCCTTTGTTGGCTCTTATTTTGTTCAAATGTGTCGCTGTCTTCTCAAATGACCGCTCTGTGTTGTATTTCTACATTGTATTAAATTCTGTCTGCAAACACTGAACAGATCTGAGCCCTGAACACACCCTGATCACGTGCCCCCTGCACAGCCACCGCGGGAGCACGCGGTACATGTGTGTGACGGTGTAAATCCTGAGCCATCAGTGAGGCTCCTGTGTGTGGAGACAGGAATAATAAACCTTCCCGGGTCCTTCAGCTCTCACAGCTCTGATGACTTATTACCAGCTGTATCAAAGCTGAACACTGTGCTACAGCTCCACAGAGAGGAGGCTTGACTGGGTTTATGACCGCATTGTGTGTGTGTGTGTGTGTGAGTGTGTGTGTGAGTATGTGTGTGTGTCTTCCCCTGCACGTGTCTGTGTGTCTGAAAAGAAACGAGGGAAACACAGAAATCACAATAAAATAATTGCACCCATCCTCGGCTTCTCCTGGCTCTTGACCGCCTGCTCCACCTCAACATTGTGACTCCACACACACACACACACACACACACACACACACCATGTAGCACTGACAGAGAGCGTGCCGTGCCTTGGACGCGCCAGAGAAATAAAGCCATGACTTCAGTTTTCTCTTGACCTTTAGCTGGAAATGGAAACACCCATTAAGTAAAAGAGACCGTTTCAAGATTTTAATCATTGCAACGTTTGTCCGGCTGCATGTGTGTTTACGTGTTTGTGCATGAGTGGGCGACCCGGAGTCTATCTGACTTACTTTCCCTGCAAAAGGTCTCGTGTCTTTCTTTTCCCCCGGAGGTAAAACCACGTGATGGCTCGTCTACACTGAGCTATGATACCACAGCAGAGAAGCTTCTCGTGTAGGATTTCCAGATTTTGTTGCCGTTCTCAAGATTGTTCCGCTTGATGTGAACAAGACTTAAACTCTGTCCTCCTCCAGCTGCCCCTAAACCCTTCAGTATCCATTCATTACCACAGTGCTGGAAAGAAACATGAATGTTTGCAGGAAAAAAATGTTATGGCAATCTGTTTATTGGTTTATAAAATGAGCGGTTCTCCTCAGAGCATCAAAAATGGCCTGACAGGTTTTTCAGTTAAGCTGTGTGTGAGCAGGAACTTTGAGATGAAGATGACAACTAAAGGAAAATGGCAAGATGAGGTAAAAAGCGATGTCCTTGGCAGTCTCAGCCAAGATACAGAAGGCGTAGGACGGACGGACGGACGGACGGACGGACCGACATCGTGTACCTCATCACAAAAGGTCAGGCTGCAACAGTGAGACCTTCCCTGACTGCTAATAGACACGCCTTGTTTGACTTCTGCTGGCGCTTCATGGTCAATACTAGGAGAGATTATTTTTTTTATCCTCACAGCAACAAAAACAGATACAATAAAAATCTAAAAGTGAGGGGGGGCGATCCGTCGTCCAAATGAGAATCTGCGTGCAAACAAAAGAACCACGCCGTGCAGAAAACAACAACCTAACAGCCGCTGCAATCTCACTAAACACAGCCTCCCGCTCTCTCGTCTATTCGCTTGATTATAAGTTCTAATAGAGCGCTCGTCTGAGTTTGACAACCTTGAAAAGGTGAAGTCATATGTGCAGAATCAATCTGAAAGGTAAGAGGAGACGTCGAGGAGCTGTTGTTTCAACAGCATTTGAAGGACTTGCAATGTGAAGTATGTCATAATAATCTACGACATCTGAAGCACCCTCACTTTTATTCTTCTGCATGTCTCGCGGCGATGCTCTCCCCGACGCGTTTCTCAGCATTTGTCGCGTGTTGAATTTTAAAATTCTCGTGACTAATTTGACTTAGCCATGAGAATGATGTGCATATCTAATTGAAATGAAATCCATTCATTCAGTCGAACCTTTATTTAGGGCTCTGAGCGCGGACAAAGACATCGAGCAAACAAACAAAAGCAAACCAGGTTAAAACAGAAATAAGCGCAAGAGAGTTCAGCTGGAGGCCGTGTTGCAAGAGACTCCAAGAGACTGCAGCACAAACACCAAGCAGAGTTCTGGCACGAGGGTCCTGAAGAACCGGCCCGGTAACTGGAGGGAGTTAAGAATTGACCAGGGTTCCCACAGTGATGTAACATAAGATGGTCTTTAAAAAGAAGAAATGCATATTCTTAATAGAGACCCCAGCACACTATCTAAATTTGACACTACCCAGACCATCATTAATGATCACAATGTCAGAAAAATAAATAATTTGGATATACTTTACCCAATCCAATCAGCAGAATAAATGTTGGAAGTTTACGTTACTTTAGGTTCAGTAATCTATTATGGTCTGGTTAGGTTTAGGCAAACCTGACTTGGTGAGGGTCAGTAAAAGAGCATGTTTTTGCTTAAAATACCTGCCTTGGTCGACACAAACTGAGCTCTGAGGTCTCCTTAAAAACATCCAGTGGTTTCACGCTTAGAAATGTTGTATGCAGTCTTGAACTGTTGTCTCTGGCTTCTCGCCCGTAACTCCACCATCAATCCCCTCGACAGTCAAGTCTTACACGCGTCATTAGAGCACGATGGGACAGTGATACGACAATGTCAATGGTACGTAGCCTGTGACATGTACAGATGTGAACATATCAGTGGTTTGCAAAGACGTTACGTTACTGACCGTACCTGGTGAAACAGGAAGGAACTGTATCGTACTGAGACTGAGTCCAGAAGGTTAAACTTAACAGAGAGGCGGGTAATCCATCATTGCTGCTTGTCAGTTTAACCTCAGCACTGGCATTGATCCAGTGTATACGTGTGTTTGTAAGGTAAGCGTGTGTTATCAACTGTAACACAGTGACTAGAAAAGCCAAAAAATCCAAAAACAAATAAATAAAATGACACACGTGCTAACAGCAAAGGTTAAACACAACGATTTGGCAAAAAGATTAACCTCAAAGCTCCTCAAGCTTCTCACACACAAACAGAGACTCACGGGCTCATGAGTCAGCGGCGGCTGGCAGTTTGATAGCTTCTAATCTGCTCTGAATAGACGTTGACAGACAGAGATAGACAGACCGAGGGGAGGGAGGGAATGTTAAAACGGAGATAGGACGAGTTTAGGGCTGGAAAGATAATGAGGGGAAAATGAAATGATGAGCTGAGGGCAAAGAGAGAGAGACATTCAGCAGAGTGACCGCAGCACACAAAAAGAAGAAGCATCTCCCTTTTTTTTTCCTTTCCACCGAGGAGATTAAGGCAAAAAAAGAAAAAAAAAAAAAAAAGCTGCAGCTCTTCCTCGCTGTTCAAAACTCCCAATCCATGCAGAGCATTGTGGGAAAGTTACAGTATGCGAGTGTGAGGGCAGATGAGAAAGCCTTCCTCCTCCTCGGGTGACCTTTAAGATGTACTGCTGTCTCTTCTGATCTAGTGTGACATTTTCCTGTCGGTGAGCATCTGTTCACTTTGAAACAGAGAATCTGAGGCTCGCAGGTTCGACCCAGGTGACGCACAGCAGGCCAGCAGGCACACAGGCGGGTACTCACCATCTGCAAGTGACAAGACTCACTCCTGCTGAAGTGTATATATGGACAATGCCGAGTCCTCTTTGTGCATACGTGCATTGTAGAGTTCTTTGTTAATCCGTGTTGGACTTCACCAAACTGCTCCATTCAGATCATAGATATATAATAGCTTCTTTAATATTCAATAACTCTAGCTGTCTGAAGCTGAGCTGCAGTCAACCTCATATAATTGCTGGTCACTGCCAGTAGTGGCGTTGCAGGAGCTACGCGTCGGCCATCAGTACGGCTGCTGCCGCTGTAAAAAACTGTTGCTGCCGCCGCCAATGTGTTTAAAGGAATCATCACCCGGAAATCGCAATTTCTCTCGTTAAATCATGCATATTGGTGTTGGACCTCTGTGGAAACTTGCCTGAAAAGCTGGAGTTTGAAAGTGGCTTATTTTTTTCGCTTTCACTCTTTTTCCGCACAGGAATAGCGCACAATAGTGCGCGTTCCTAAAGCGCGAGATTTTGACTCTGCTCCTGTGGTGACGTTACCACAGGAGGCTACTTGCATATTAAGCATCGGCTCACAGCCGTCCTCAGCCAGAGTGAGCACGCCGAATCTGCTTATTTCTCTGTCATTTTCACGCCATACATCGTCACCGCCAGCATTAAAACTCAGGTCTTACATGTAAAACACGAGTGTGAAAAGTAAGAAGGAAAAAAAAATAATTTATCATTCAGAGACATCCTGCTGTAAACGTGTCTCTTCCACCGTCTCTGCCTCTTCACTCTCCCGTTCGGTTTCCGACTCTGGCTCGTACATAAATGCCTGAATTCTGTAAGGTTCGTCATTTAGTGTGTGCGCCATGACAGCGGGCTGTCTGTGTGCATCCAGGCTCGCCCCCCATTCCGGCTCTGTCCTTCATGCGGCCAATCAACACGCGCCTCATTACATATTAATACAATGCACATCCGGACCGGTCAAAACCTCGCGCATAATCTCGCATGAGAAAGTCACGGTATGAAAAAGGGTCAGAACAAGCTCTATGTTTGATTTTTTTTTTTTTTTTAATTTTTCTAATAAGTTTTAAGAATTGATCCAAAGCGATCCAAGAGGGACTGGATATGTAAAAAACCAGGTGATGACTCCTTTAAGCTTCTTGCTTTCTACTGCTGTCACTACTGCCAACTGGGTTCACGACTGTCACTGCTGCAAACTATCGTTATTACAAGTTTTGGTGACTGTTTGCAAAGGAGAAGTTCGCTGTTGCCAAGTTGATGGCAAATTTGCTCATCCCTCCAATTGGGGAAGACATCAGGTCTGGGACTTTGGTCGGTACCAGTGATTATCTGATAATGTGGAGGTCAAACAGCTCCACTGTTAAACCTCCTGCTCACAGTCTTGCAGGAGGTTTTGTTTCATTTCGTTGGCTGAGTTTGTCAGCAGGATACCACAAAAACGAGCGAACAGATTTCAACGAAACTTGGATAGAGAATGACTCTCAGCCGAGAATAGACCCCATTAACTTTTGGTGCAGATCCAGATAAATGGATTGATCCAGGTTTTTGGGTGAGATAGGGCATTTTTCCATCGTTTTGTTAATTTCTCAGAGAATAATCCATGGCTTTTGGTTGGCGGATACCTAAGTAAATACAATTCCATGCAAGGAAAGGGATCTGCTGGGCTTCTGTAGAGATATGCGCTAAACTGAGGGCCATTCTAGAAGTTAAAATCATGATGAGTATGTCATTACTTGCAGAGTTTGACCACAATAACCAATAAGTGAGACATCCAAGGTTCCAGCTCTTCAGCTTAACGTATGATAGCATCCAACTGCTGACAGAAACTTAAAATCTCTCTTCCAATTCGTCTAGCCTTTTGTTTTTTCTTAGAGAGAAGCGACTGATGCAACCAGATTTCCTCTGCAGTCTGACCCCGGGGTTAGGAGGTCATACTATAAAATATGAGATTGAAGGCAAGAAGAGTTCAACTGTGTGCACCGTCCAAAACTGAGAGGCGCAGTCAAAAATATGTTACCTGGTCTCTAAAGGCTGAGAACAGCCTCTGGCATCATGTCTCTCTTTTTTACAGGTTTTCGCCTTTTAGTACGTTTCATTTAATTCCTGATGATGACAGATTCAGAACATCTCCAGAGCCCGACTCTCTCTGAGGTCAACAGTTCAACTGTTTCATCTCCAAGAGCACACGTCCCTGTCGGATCCGTGATTCATGGGTCCATGCCCCATCGCAGAGTTTTTTGGCTATTGCACAGAGCCGTTAACGTAAAAACAACTGCGTTTGTCATTGGAAAATACAAAATGCCATGACGTCTTTTGATTGATATTGACGTTTTTACTTGGGATGCAAATGAGTTAAGTCCTGTGGCATCATCATTCAGTTGAAATTATGTCCGAATAAAGTTTTGTGTATCTTTTGATTGAGCAGATTTAATATTCAATAACAGCAAACAAAGCCAGGGAAAGTGGATGACATTCAGCAAAGGTCACGAGATGGATTTGAATCCTCAACCAAAACAGGGTCGCCTACAAGACTACAGAGGCGCGATGAACAATCCTCAAACAGAAAAACAGTGTTGCTAATGTTTTACCGAGCGAGCGTGTTCACTGGTACTCCCGGGCTTCTCAGGCTCGCTTCTTCTCCTGGTATCACTGAAGCTAAAACGAGGCCTGCCTGCTCTGCGTTCTGGGGTTTGCATTCCTTTGAATGAAAGTTATTACGGATGCCAACATTTATCTGCTGAAAATAAAAAAAAAGAGGAGAAAAAAAAATTGAAATGAATGCCTGTGGAGCTCTGGCTGCAGCGAGTGTAAGGGTATTAGGGTGTTATCTGGGTTTAAAATACATCCAGGGGGGAACCCAGGGCAGCTGCAGCCGAGCAGGAGGGGGGAGGAGGAGACTCTGCAAAGAGAAACTCCGGGGCAGATAAATGTTTAAAACGCTGACAGAATGTTATTTGTTGACATTTACCCACAGAAGGGCCCAGATGTTTCAAGCATGACGGGGTAGCATTCACCACATCTCCGACTCGTGCCAAAGAGAGGGAGAAAAGTGATTAAATACCGTCTTCAGCAAAGGGCACCAGGCCGAGGTTCCAGGGACCTGCCGGTGCTGCACGCAAAACCTGAATCATTCAACTCTTCCTGCCAACAGAGTCTCACTTGTAGAGCCGAACATACAGAATGAGAGAAGATGTTGGGATGTTTGGTCCTGAGCAGATGTCGCCACTGTCTTTAAATGATTTATTTGAGCAGACGGAGAACAACATCTCACCCACAAATGTCGTGATGTTAAAAAGACCATTTTCTTTTCCTGGCTCTGGCACAACTGGATGACTTCAGCGTTCTTAATCCGGCCCACACAGCTCAGGTTTGCACGACTGTTTTCCAGCCGGTGAAACAGCCATCAATAAACAGCGATTTGAATTGCAAACAAACAGAAGTGACGTGTGGCCAGCGAATCAGAGAACTGGAACCTGGCAGTGAACCTGATTTAATTCATATTGTGTTAATTCCGTTGTCATGCATAAATATGATTCATTTTCTATCTGAGCTTCATTTCTGAAAGAAGAGTGCTTTTACACAATATATATATATATTTTTTTTTTACAGGACATTGCGTAAGGCCGTACATTGTTTTTATCCCTGAAATAACATGTGCAGCCACAGTGAGCTTCACCAATCAGAGGCTCAAGGTTTTGTAGCACGAGAGGTGAAACTCAGGGCAGCAAAAAGTCAGAGCACATCATAACCATTGAGGCGGTCTCCGGCCCTGTTCAGACCTGGTATTAACATCTGTCCTCCAGACACATTTAAGCTCTGATCGCTCAGATGCTCACATTCAGAGGGAGTGAGCATATTCTCTCAGCACCTGAGGCGCAGTGCAGAGCCGCCTGATGTCCTCTGTGAGACACGAAGAAGAAGAAGAAGAAGAAGAAGAAGAAGAAGAAGAAGAAGAAGAAGAAGAAGATGGAGCCACAACAAAAGGTCAGAGTGGATTACACACTAATGTGGTTCACTGTGCTGTTAATTACATGCATTACATCCAAACACCGTTTCTGTTTCAACTGATCCAACCATTGAACTAATAACTGCAATATCACCAGACTCCCTTAACAAATCGTACTATTTTGAGAGTCGATGAGGAGAAGCTTGATAATTCTAAATCATTTTTTTAGTCTTTTTGTAAATTCAGTATTAAATACGATATGGTAAGTTGTTTCTTTGTCAGTTTGTCGGAGCATTTCTGCTAATTTCTGCTAATAGAGGCGACTTTAAACTCCCTTTAAAAGTATCCCTGTTTTGTGAGTGGTTCAGTTGAGCTAATACATTTTGGCATTTGTTATTTGTTATTTTGGCAAACATTATATATGAACTTCTTTCTTGGGTTGTGTATTTAACATTGCATCCATCTGTCCCGGTGATGTACTTTGTTTAGGGGCAGATTGAACGGGGAAGTGAGATCCGATCACAAGTGGTCGCTTGAGATGTTTGTTGACAATACATATGTAAATGCGAGTGAACTGGTGGGACTGGTGATATAGAGCGGTCTACCAGTGACTGGATCGCTCAGGACAGATGTTAATATCACTTCTGAGAAAGGCCTAGAACATCTCGTCTGTATTAGCACAGAGTTTCTCTCGTATGGACGATGAAGGCTGGACAGAAATTGTGCTGAAACAGTAACTGGAAATCAAACTTGAAAGGACAAAACTCATCCAACGCATTGTCAAGACGTTATAGTAAAAGTGGGATTTGTGGTTTCTTTGATGGACAGAAAAATGGAGGCTAAAAGATGGAGGGGGAGGCTGCTGTCAAAACTACATTCTGAGAGGTTTTGGGGAGAAAAGAAAACAACAAACGGAATAAAAATAGTCTAAGAGTCATGGGAATCAGTTATGACAGACACAGATAAGCTAAAGGAAGAGAAAGTTAAAAATAAAAGTGAAAAGGAGCGTGACTAGGGTGGCGTGAAAGGAGAAACGCTGCAAGTTGAACCAGAAAAGAGTCGAGTGCGCGAGTGTAAACATGGGAGAGAGTGTGTAAGATGAGAAGAGACAGCGGGAGAATGACTGATGGAAGGGGAGAAGAAGAGAGGAGGAGGAGAGAGCACCAGTGACAGACAGAGAAAGCACAACAGAGATCCAAACCCTGCCGTGGGGCTTTCTGGGTAAAAAAAACAACAAAAAAAACATCAATAATCTCTCTCTTTCTTTTTCTCCCCTCTTTCTCTCTTTCTTTCTCTTCTCCATCGTTCATCCTCAGGATGTTTTTCAGACTCCGAGCTCAGAGGATTTTATCATTCTTCTCCCCGAGGGACTTATTCCAGTTTAAAATCATTGATACTGATTACCCCGGGCCCTGTCATATTGATTTTTGAGATTTATTGTTGGCCGACTCCCTAGCAGAGGTCCGTGGCCCCTGTGTCCCCGAGCTGGCAGTCATTTGTTAAACACTCTCCCCTCCTGACAGGGGACACGCCGAACTACCTGCAAACACACACACACACACACACACACGCACACACACACACACACACACAAGCTTGTACATAAAAAAGATCAACATGTAAAGCAAAGAAGTAAGAGCTGCCAATGCTGTGTGTGTGTGTGTGTGTGAGTGTGTGTGTGTGTGTGTGTGTGTGTGTGTGTGTGTGTGTTGGATTGTCAGCCTTCCAGATCTGGTATCAGAGAGTGTGTTGGTTGAAGATACTTGTAAAGCTGCCGGGCCTGCTGACAGATGACGTAAACAAAAAGCCTTCTGATCATCTGAATCTGAACTGCAGAGACAGATTTTTGGGGCGATGGATGCACAATTCGCACAAGCACATCAAACACACAACATGCAAATGTGAACATGAATATCCAAGCTGTCATTCATAACTGGAGAGCAAGTATATAAACCACACACAGACTGATTCTCTTATACGCAGATTGTGTGGTAAGCTCCGTTTTCTTCTTCTCTTGTTATCATCCGGCTCTGTCATGACCTTCGTGCACAGATCAGTGGAAGCAGGTCAGTTTCTATCTCGCGCTACTCATCTTTCACGGAAAACAGCAAATGTGTTTAGAGCATAAAAGAGCAGAACAATCCGTCATTGGTTTGTGGAGGAGCATTTTGAAGCCTCGAGTTTGGTATTTTAGCCATCCTTTTTTTGTTTTTTGTATTGCTGTGGTAGTGACATTACAATCAGAAGTTACAGTCACACCATGTAGCACATACCGCTTTGGCATATAATTAACTAAATGAACATGGGGCGACAGCGGACTGCGGGACAGTGAAGGCTGGTAATCACACGCTGGTTCTGTCCTCTGAAAGCAGGCGGCAGCTCTGAGCAGCAACTGTTGAACTGGGACAGATTTCAGTGATCAGAATTTGGAGGGTTGGAAATGAATTTGGACAGACAGCAGATGATAATCGTTATACCCAATTAGCGTACTGCCTTGTAAGTAATGACAGCTTTTGTTGATTTTTTTTTATATGAATTACTGTTATATTGTGGTTTTTTGTGTGTTTGCTGGATTAGAGAGCAAAGATTGAAGTGATAATGAATTTTTCAGCTTATTTTTGTGTGCCGGATCATTTCCTAGCTTCAACTTCTCAGAATAAAGAATAAAGTGTTAACAGTTAACGTTTATGCAAAACCACAGATACCATGTTGACATTTGGGTCATTTCATGTTCTGGACATGACGTCTGGAAACCTCCAGCTGTGTTTGTGGCAACCAAAACAAGCTTTTTATAGCCAAACCGTGATGCTTCTTGAAAGGTAAAGTTTTATCCTATCTGTGTTTTGCAGATTAATATTTGCCAACATTTATTGTTTGATTATTCAGAGCAATGACAAGAATATGTGCGTGTATTACTCCCATTATTCAATGTAATTATACTAAACTTACAATATAGCAAAGACTAAACATTTAACATTTGGTATAAAACCTTTGTAAAAAACTGAAACTCTTTTGATCTCGTGTATTGAACATTGTATTTACTTTCAACTATGTTTTCTTTTATGTCGTGCAACTCTCACTATGCTTGTATGTTTGTCACATTAAGTAATAGTGAGGACCAAAACACCCAAAAAACAAGGCTTAATAATACGCCAGAATCCAGAAAATAACAACAACCATACCAAAAACACAAAGTAGCAACACAGAAGCTCAACGTACAACCAAAAAGCAAAGTGCCAATCAGGAAAAACACAAGGAACAAAGGAAGAAACAGAACAAAAACAGAAAACATACCACAAGGAGACGCAGGAAGACAAAAACACAACAGGAGAAACACTCAGGTGGATAACGTGGGAGATGCGAGATGTTTGGAGCTACAGCTGCCATTAACCGCTATTTTCATTCACGTTATTCTTTTGTTTAGTCTCGCTATTGACCGAGTCTGTGTTTGGAGTATAAAATGTCTGAAATGGTGAAAAACGTTGGAGCTCATGGAAATCCTCTGAAGAGACGCCCCCTGCTGTGTCTGATCACAGGTTCCTTCTCTCTTACGCACACTTTAAAAAGGAATTCATAAAAGACGATTTCCAGTTTAAATCCACACATTTGCTTTTCTCAATCCTGAACACACACACACACACACACACACACACGATGTCAGTTCCTGGGTAAACTAAGGATGTCCTGGTGATACACGAGCGGAGAGTTAAACAGGCTGTAACAGATGCAGCAGGTTGGTTCACAGTCATCATGGCGATGCTAATGCGGCGTGTGAGGTCATCGGAGCAGGATGGGACTCTCCTGGGAGCAACGTGACCTAAAGCGCCCCGCATCACACCACAACCTGCATGACTAATGAAAAACAGGCATAACAAGGCGGGCAGCTGAGCCCCCCCGACATGTTTCTGCTGTGAGACTGCGCGGCTGGTGTCAGAGGGTAACTAGAACACGGCGCTCACACCTCACACAGTCAACGAAGGAACACCACGTTTTTTTTTGTTTTTTTTTCAGCTAGATGTTTCGAACTGTTTTTAAAGGAGGGATATATGTTCCACTGGACAGATCATGTCCTCGTCACACACAGCTTTTCTGCTGGATATTAGCAGACGTCGATGGGTTCTCTGGTATTTTTGCACCTGGTCTGACTCTGCAGTTTGAGCACTGGGGGTTTGGGGATGCTGACAGGCTGCTCTGTGCACTTTGTTCATTATCACACTAATGAATGCCTTAATACAGGCTCCTAAATGCAGCATCAACAAACAGGTTTCAAGGCGTTAACAAAGGACGGCAACAAATCTGAAACTAAAGTTAGAGGCTACAAGGATGCCAAGCCGGCGGCTGCTGGTCAAGTTTGAATGTGTTAAACGTCTGGATGTTCGACGAGGGAATTGTAGTTTGTCAAATTTATTTTGGCTGATTTGTCTGTCAGACTTCACGAACCACTGGTTCACTAATTCTTCGTGGATTTGTATTTTGTTCCAGAAGAACTATGTCTACACGTGGTTTATTAAGAACAGGGTTCGTACCGGTTTTCAAGGTCAAATTCAAGCACTTTTTAAGCACTTTTAAGGGTCATTTACAACATTTTCCAGCACCTTATTGCTGGGGTAAAATACATATCTACAGGAATATATATACTCATGATTATTTTTTCACTTTTTATCACAATTATGTACATTGTATTATGCTGTAAACATCTAAAATAATGTTTCATGATAGCAAAACTTTAGAAATTAAAGGAGAACACAAAGTTTTATCCAAAAAAAGGGAAGCCACTTGGCGTTCTTCAGGTACACTTGCACCGGGACAAAGAGAGACCTGAGATCACCCTGTCATTTTCTTTTTTGACATAAACTTTTATAAGCTTTTTGCTTATTCATCAAAGTTTATTAATATTGAACGTGTCATCAGTCTAAATTGCATCAAATTCACTATCCAGTCTGATCCTAATGTTGCCAAGACACAGAGTTATAATGTCAAGCACTTTCAAGCACTTAAACTAAAATCCAAGCACTTTTCAGACCTTGAAAACACAACATTGAAATTCAAGCACTTTCAAGGATTTCAAGCACCCGTACGAACCCTGTAAGAAGCATTCAGATGAATGTGCAGCCTTGACAGAGATCCTCTGAATACTCACCTGTCATCACCAGATTATTAATGTGAATGTTTATTTTGCTGACAGCTTACACTGACTATGAATCTGACCATGATGTGAACACGACTGGCAACTTTGTTTTTTATACGATTATTACTAAATTAAATTACAACTGAAATAATAATGCATTTAACTCAGAAATTGATTGAGACGGCGGCGACAGAGAAGAGTTGCACACTTCACATCCTGGTAACATAACGACTTTTAATATCCGTTCCATAAGTGCGTGTGTGTGTTTCATTTCACATGAAACGACATTCGATTTGGACTCGTACAGCATTTTATGTCTTGACAATAACATGAAATACATTTCTTGGGTTTAGAATAGATCCACTGATGGCTCTGCAGGGTCGAAGAGTTGATGAATCAGCCCGATTATCAGTGTCGTTCACACACGCAGTTATTTATAGGATGATAATTGGATAGTTAGTCTCATCTTTGTCACTTATGTTAAACGTGGTAACAAACATCACATAATCATGACTGGTGACTGCGTTTGAGAATTTCACAGAGAACATGTTAGCTAGCTGCGTTTCTGCAAAACCACAGATAATTTCAAGATGTACGTCACTTTATGTTGCAGCTCTACTGTTTGGGTCTCTGGTCACAACGCTGTGCTCAGGCTCTGGTTCGGTTCAGACACTAAGGGCGTTTTCACACCTATAGTTCGTTTTCTCTGGTCTGATTGAGGGACCAACTTTTTACAATGTTGCATATTGCCTCGAGTTTGGTTTGTGTTCACACAGCAGCATTTACAGGTGGACCAAAATGTGTGATGCGTGAGGAAACTGCTCTCTAATTGGTCTAAATTTCGAAAACGAGGCAGCAATTCAGCTGAATTTTGCACCAAGCAGACAGGAAGTCAAGCACTCAAACAACAACAAGTTGACATCCGGTTACTTTTCAAAATAAAACACTCCATGTTTACACCAGCACACAAATCTCAAAAAAGAGACAAACACAAGCTCTTCTTCTGATCCTTCGGTCGGGAACACTTCGTGTTGTTGTTTTTATGACACAGACCTATAACTGCGGTCGCGAGTGATCATGTGATTATCGCGGGAACTCCTCGGCCTCGCGACGCCAGCTGCCTACCGTACTGCGCCGTGTCCGACTCAAAACGCAACCGGGGTTACCGGACGGCGGAGCAAAACACCTGATCGGGCCGTAACGCAGCAGACACGTATCCAGTGGAAATTCGGGGTTAAGCACAGATGCTTCCTGCAGTTGGGTCGGATCGAGTTTGGATCATGTTCTCACCACAAACGAACTGTACCAGAGTTTGTTTGGAACCGGAACGAGACCACCTCTTCAACAAGGTCTCGATCTGATTGTTTTGATCCGCACCCGAGTGCGACTGATGTGTTCACACCTTCCCAAACGAAGTGCACCAAGGAGGTAAACGCTCCAGGGTTCGATTCAACCAAACTAAACAAGGCAGGTGTGAAAACGCCCTAAAACAACCCGGTTGGGGTTAGGAACACATCATGGTTTGGCTTAAAATATTACTTTTGATTGCCACAGACATGGCTGGAAATGTCCAGGAGTCCTCGTTAAAACCCATCCAGCGGTGTCACACTTTACAAATGCCTCAACACAGACTCGTCCATTTGGCAGCCTCGTCCATTTGGAACTGCGTTTCAACAAAACGTCAGCCTCTATAATGTTAGAGGAGGTGTCAGAAAGAGGAGGGGGGGAGTGAGAGATGGTGGTGGAGGGTACGGCGAGGAGGAGATGCAAAGAAAACCAGAACAACGGACAAAGAAACTGCAGACAAAAGCAGTGAGGAAGGAATAGAGACGCTGGCTTTGTTCTCGCGGCGTCATTTCAGCGTGGCGACAGTGATAACGCGACATCCCTTTCGAAAAGGCAACAATGGCGCAGTATCGCGGCCGTTTCACTCCGCGAGACACGATGAAACGGATCCATTCCCCTCGTGTTGACAATCGATTCTTCATCTAATCATTCGTACTGAGCTGCAGACGTTAAAACATTTCACAGAGGGCTTGGTGTTGGTTTTTTCGGGGGTCAGAATCTCATCAATTACCTTAAAATGTCCATTAAAGCAGGCTCTTCCTCAGGCATAGTGCTTCCACCTCTATATCACCTACCCTCGTGTTAGATGCTGCAACACGTTCTCACTCCCAGGTCGTCAGCTACACTTTCCTACCTCCATATTATTCAACACAAGCAGGTGTTTTACTTTGCCTTTTTTCATGGCACTGGTATCAGTATTTCTAGATCAAACTACACTTGTTTTTTTTTTGCTAATGCCGTGTTTGCAATACAATAAAAAACACCAGGAGAGGAGAATTTGAGACGTTTTCTGTAAAGTCCTGAATTTGACGACTCTGAACCCTCCCAACCGCCTTCTCGTTCTTTCTATGAACATATTTTGTGCGAAACCTCCACACGATGCACTGAATTCAAGATGATTGCAGTAATCATTCTTTGTGAAGAAGCAAACCGCAAACTTTTTTTTTTCCAGCTTTCAAGCTGACACCTTCTGCCCGATACTCGATTTTAGGGGATCGCAGCACTTTGACAAAAATATCCTGCTCGGAAAAAATTGTTTTGATCGTTGTAAGATGACAAATTGAGCCTGTCGTGAGCTTTTTTTTTTTGCCTTCCACCTGTAAATATCAGCGCCTCCTGACTGTCTGGAGCTGTGAATTTCAGGTCTTTCCTGAGAGTCTGACTTTGAAAGTTAATCTGCGCAGTTGAAATGCCAAGTTGTCAAAACCGGACAGTGCTCGGCTGACAGGCATATTTGTCATCATGACGTGTGGGCATGCAGCCTCGGACGCCCTGATGGATTGTGGGACAGAAGGCCGTGGCGGTGGTCTGGGAGAACCTTTCTCTCCACCAGCAACTCTGCATTACCCCTTCCACACAGTCATTCCTCCTTAATCTCTTTGTACTCCTCATTCGTTGGCTTTCCCACCTCACATCCTCTCCTCATCCTGAAAAGAATCAAAAGCAACATCGTCTCGTCTCCTATTCTCGTCACTTCCTCCTTTTTTCTCTTCTCTCTCTCTTCACCGGTTTACTTTCTCGTCTCTCCCGGCCCTGAAGGCAATAAAGGGCCTCTGATCATTTCTGTCAACCTCTCCTCGCCTTCCTGTCCTGAAGTGGATCCTTAAAAGCAGCCCAGATTCTCCCTTCTGCCCTGAACATTAAAAAAACAAACATCCTCTTCTTTATCTCATTCTCTTGTTTTCTTACTTTTCTCCCCTTAGTCTTGTAGCGGTTTAAATAAATCAGAAAAGACTGAGTGCATCTTCTAATCTCATCTCGTATTCAGTCATTCAGTTGATTTACTTTGCTTAAAATGGACTTCTTCTGACTCAACACTAGTTCAAATGCAGATTGGGAAAACAGCTACACGGATTCAGTCATCAATAATTCAAATTATGACAACTTAACATTAAGGGCATTAGCTGAAGTAATGAGTTATTTCCAAGGCCTTTGTTTTGGCCTCAAACCACAGCAGCTCAGTGTGAAACAATATCCGTCTCCTCTTCGCTCTGTGCAGGACGGAGAGCTAACACGGATCTGTTTTTGTTTTTTTTAGCTTTTACCGAATAAGTCTGTCAGCAGCATAGCAGTCATAAAACCATTACGACAAACATTTAGGATCTTATCAAATATAAGTGATTCAGATGTGTCGAATCAGTTGCGGTGGCTTTCAGAGCTGTAACCGGTGCTACGCTGATGACACTACTGTAATTAAGTGCATCAAACCACGACGCTCTACCTGCCACTTTAGCGTCAATTTTGCACAGGAACAGCTCCAAGATCAAGTCTGCAATCATGCAAAATGTGCCAGTTGAGCATCACAGCTGGGCGGGACGGCTGCCATGCAAGAGACCACTGTTCAGGATGGGTTTCAACATTCGGAAGCAGAAAACCGGACATTTTCAAGCCATGTTTGTGGCGACAAAACTATATAATTAAAGCCAAAACACGATCTTTTCATTACCCTGACCAAATGGCAACATGCAAGAAATACAAGGTTTGCAAGAAATGTACATTGGCATTATTTATTCTGGCTGTTGTGTTGCCCCTGACTTCCTGAATCAATGAGATCAAAATCATCAGCTCCACTGTAATGAAAATTAAAAAAACTGCAAACATGTTCCTCATCATCCATCATCGCATCAGTCACCTCTTATCCCAGTCCCACATCTGACTGAGGACACAGTACCGCCACAGCAATCAGCCCCCCTGGAGAAGAGTTGAGGCTGTAGTTTATCTATCTGAGAAGTTCTCAGAGAAAATTTAGATCAGTTTGTGAGTCTGAGATACTGAGACAACACTTAAACACTGACTTGACGCCAGCTTGTTGAGAAGCAGCGTTTTACATACCTGCTTTGTTTTTGTTCCTGCAGCTGTGGCCAAAAGCAGTTCAGGAATAGTTCAATTTGTATTCAAGTGAAGCCGCTACACACTTCAAATTAAGCTAGTCAAATATCTCTGAGAGGTTTTCTCCATATTTAAGCCTCTCCCTAATATCTGTTTGGATGCACTCTGAAAGGTCAGCAGCTTTCAGGTTTGCTTTGAGCGTTG
This sequence comes from Sparus aurata, assembly GCF_900880675.1. Lineage (NCBI taxonomy): Eukaryota > Metazoa > Chordata > Actinopteri > Spariformes > Sparidae > Sparus > Sparus aurata. Next base: position 31,332,067 of record NC_044199.1, on the reverse strand, counting down.
TAGGGTGGCATGAAATCCAATCTGAGCCTTCCCCTCCAGTTAGCCCTGCTGCAAGTTTTGCTGTCACGCCTCACTTTGTAGGAAAACAAGATGCCGCAAAATGATTCTGCCCATGATCGGGCTCACTCTCATTCACGCAGAAGCACGTAGCTCCGGCCGCAAAGTTGCTCAGATGAAGAAAACGAGCGCTTTCATCCACTGCAATGATTAAGGTCAGCTGGAAACGCTGGATAAATTGAGTGTAAGTGGGTTTAACTACCTCTGCACCCACGAGTCCTCGCGCTCTCTCTCCCCCTCCATCATATTTTCTCAAAGCTGTCACAGCTTGACTGTCGGATCTGCTTTGTTTTTCTGTCTTGGTGATGGAAACAAATAGCTGCATCTCTCTTCATTGAGCCCCTGCATTGTTTGCCGGCCTCGGCGAGATCATTTCTACACAGATTTTCCTTCATTCATCCGGTAAAGGCTGATGAATCATATGTGCTCTTTATGCCTTTGTCATTTCTTGGACATTTTTTGCAGTTAGACACAGCCGTCATGTCCCATCCTCCATATATGCACATATATTTGCACAAATAACGCAGTGTGGGTCAAACTTGGCTCGTGTCACCGTGGCAGAAAAGTCGTCCTGGCACCGGCCGAGTTCACAGATGGTTCACTGCGAGCTATGAATATGCTGACATGAATATACAGGAGGGGACTGTAAACCCAGAGGGGCAAGGTCGAGGGAACATACAACATCTGCTCAGACAACCAAAAACTGGAACAATCACATTTAAATATTTGTTCAGAGAGTTAACAGCGCCAGAGTAAAGAACGAAGACAACACGCTGCTGCGCTCCCCTCACATGATACTGCTTATCCATAGCAATAACAGTGGAAATGGGTCAGAGGCCCTATTTTGTCCCTCAAAACAGACAAACCTATCAGGAACATAACTGATGTTAGGCTGCACCATTTACACCACTTGCTGTGATTGTTACATGTTGTTACCCCGTCCGTCCTACCTGGTCTGAAACTCTGAACATGAACTCAGCGAAAGAGTTAACTGCAAAGTTTGGTAACTTCTCCTCCGGGTTAACAGGGTCGCTTAGCGGGTGAACAGGATCATACATAGGAAGCAACTACACCTGGAGGACACTTATACCAGATACCACAGCGGGGGCACAGAGGAGATTACCCACCTACGTCACCACCCAATCACACCGTTACCACCTGGACGGCATCAGTGCTGCATGAAGAAGCCACAACGCAACTCAGAGACCGTTTTACCCAGACAGCACCCAATATTCCATCATTTATACTTGCATACTAAAATGTTTTGAGGGAAACATGTGAGTGCTGCCTGGTAAAATGTCAACAGCAACATTTTTTCCATGAAACACGTCGCAGGATGTTGGTTCAAGTAAACGGCGGGTGTACAATGTCCAAGACTTTAACGCCAGACACCAGGACGCAACGAAATCACTTAGTTAAGTTAAAAAAAATGGTGTTAATCATAATTTAGTGGCTATAATAAAGAAAATGTATTGAAAGAGGAGATAATTTCGTGAACATTTTGAAACTATCTTCATAGTTGCTGAGAAGTGAACAATCTGGACATACATCCTCGTGTTGTAAAGGTGTCATATATGTAAGGGATAATGGCCGACGAGGTGTCCATAAACAGAATGGACGACGCGGAGGCCTAAGAACCTTCCGACGCGCAGCGGAGGACGGTCCTTAGGCCTCCGCGAAGTCCATTAATTCCTGTTTATGGACACCTCGAAGGGCATTATCCCGCTTATACCATGGTCACTTGCCAAAGAAAAGAAATTCGGACCATTAATTTACATTTTCATGCGTTTTTCACAAGCCATAACTTCGTTTCCCTGGTAATGCCTGAGGGTTTGACTAATACCTGGAACAATCATTACTCTCCCGTACGGTTCTTATGCAACGGAGACGTTGTTCACTCCTCCAGTAAATAGGACGGACCATAGATACGATTTGGCAACGGGAGATATTCTAGTCCGCTCAGCGATGAGCCAGCAAGCTAACGCTATGCTAGCAAGATTCAAAGTCAATAACACTGCGCACGGATGACAAACAGTAAATATAATCTGACAGTATGCTAGCTAACACGATTAGCTAGCTAACCAGCCATGTCATTGTCCCCAAATCAATAGCAAGATTTTCACGAACAAATGACCGGCCGTGTGTAACGTTACTGTGGCCGCAGCCTGAAGCAGAAAGCTGAACAGCGAACGGGATGTGAGATTATTCCTCCCTCTCGATTATTCGCGTATCAGTAAATTTAGAGGGGAAGTGAACTTTCTGCAGCTTGTGTGTTACAGTCGCCACCCTGTGGTGTTCAGAGGATAAGACACTGAAGGACTGACGGACCGAACTCAGTGCTGGAAATATAAAATTCAGATTTGATACGCCAGCTAGCGCATTAATTTTACAGCGGTAAACAGTCAATTTGACTGGAACTAATTAGTAGGTGTCCATATATCAGGGGTTAATGGACACCCTGCAGCCAATCAGAATCGAGTATTCTCCCAGACCATGGTATAAGCACTTTTATGACTGTGGGTGTAACAATCAGCCACACTGACCGACACCATGAAGAACTGTTGTCGACACGAGTACATCCAGACTAACCCTAACCTGGCACCACCATGGCACACTTTGAAAAGCAAAAAGAGTTTTATATTCCAGAGCTTTACTGACTAAATGTGGCACATTGACACAGTATCCATGTCGGTTTATGTGAAGGGTCCCCAACACTTGAATGAAGTAAATAAATACGCTCTCCAACTGGCTGCTCATGCACAACAACAACAACATCTTCTGCTGACTCGGTCGTCTGGTACACTCTCAAATCCTCTTTTTCCCCAAATTCGAACACAAAGAATCGAACATCAGATGCCTTCACACTCTGTTATCAGTCTCCTCTAAGTCTTTTTAAGCCTCTCTGGGAGCACAGAAAAATTTTGAAAGATGCTTTAATCACATAAACATTCCGCACATAGGAGCTTTAAAGAGCATTTTCTCTCCGCTCCCTTTTCACTCCTGCTTTCTTCTCCGGCTTTTAGCGCACAGCAGAGTGCAATAAAGCGTCAACACAATTATACGAATCGCTCTTTTACACGTCGGCCTCTTTGATGTTACTGAGTAAAGGAAGAACATGACTGTGTGGGAGCACGGATTGGTGGGACGTAGGAGGTGGATGTAACAGGAGGAGGTGTGGAAGGTAACAGCAGGACGGGAGCTAAAGAGTAATGGGTAGAGCGATTATTTGGTCTGGCTGTTGTACACATGGATGAACGAGGGCTGAGTGCTCAGGCAGAAATTACACATGATCAGTCTTTAACCTCACGAACTCAGATCGTGCCGCACTGCTGCACACAGTAGTTCTACCAGCGGTTCACTACAACAAACCCAATCATGTTGTGTTGTTGGAGTCTTGAAGCTCGGTCTCATTCCCAAGAGATGGCGGCCGACCCTTCCTGCAATCGAGTTGGGTTTGAGCCTCAAAAATCAACTTTTCTTACAAGCGGCACCTTTAGAATAAAAGAAAAAAGCATCTGCGCTCTCCAAGCTGTGCATCTGTCACTTACTGAGGCAAGCTTTCAGTCAGGGGCCTGCGTTAAAACACAGACAAACACTTCTTCCTCGTGGGAATTGTAGTGTTGAGCTATACATAAGCTTTCATCAGAGAGAGACAAATAAAAGCACCGTGCAATCAAAACACATAAAGCAGCCGATGACAAAAAGGAGCAGATGCTCTTTCCTGTTTTCTCCAGAGTCTCTTTGTCAACACTTCACAAAAGCATATCTTTAAGATTAATAAAAGTGTTGATGAAAACACACAGTGCAGAACAAAGCTAAGGACGTGGAGTCAGTATGAAAAGCGGGCCAGATCAACACTACCTAATACTCATATTACATTACAGTTCTCCACTTTGAAAACATTCAAAGTAATATGACATACAGAGACAGTACGGTGTTTGACATTGTCCCTGTCCACGCTAGTTCTCCTGGGGTATGGCAACACCACTTGGACAAACCACACGCAGAACTGCAGCACACCACAATACTAGAATTACAGCTCTAGTTTAGATCTGACAAACCCAAATACTGACAAGAATCTACTAAACATGGTGGATACGTTTTGATCTCTTTAATGTGGAGATTCAAGTACGGTCTGTTGGTAATGCTAATGATGTTAGCAAAAGGTGCTAAATGCCACAAAGGTTTTTTAGCTAGCAGCTGACAGCAACAATGCCAACCACAACAGATCCAGAGTGGTGGGTGAACAACGTTCATTGTCTCAGTGAAATTAATTACAGACACCATTTACCAATTACAGGCCAATAAAGCTTCATAGCTAGCTTGTTTAGCTGACTTGGTCTACAGAGACATGGCTTAAATACTGTTGTAAGCTATAGTGAAATGCATCTTAATATACCCAAAGGAAAAGAACGCAGCTTCAGATCAATTTTATAAAGACTGTTCGATCCACAACACTTCTCTCTGATTGCTTCCTGAGTCGGACAACAAAGCAGATCGTTCACCGAATGATGCTAGGCTTTCAAAATAGGAGAAATGCCCCAACAAGCAACAGTAATGTGGTAGTAGGTAGTGTCTTTTGGCAACTATGAATCTATAGGTGGAAAAGTGACTCTTCAGTGCACAGCCCATCAGGAAAACAGCATCCATTCATGGCGGAGAGCTGAGTCAGTCCCACCATCAGCCGACAGAGCCAATGTGATGTGATCTCAAGGGAAACAAAACTTGAACTCACAATGTCGTCATCGCTTTGGATGGTGCACAGCGGGTCAGAGTCTCTCTCGCACAATTTTACATCATCTATGAAATTTATGAAGACGATGTCACAATGTATATTTCAGCTTCTGGTTAGTGGGGACAACTTAAATTATCAACGACACAAAGCTCAAGACTCCAATTTCATGTTTTGATACATAGGGAATTAATTCAAAATGACTCCAGCTCCTTTGTAATATACTGAAATATTGCATGGGTGCTGAAGGGCACTATGAGGTCGAAAGGATACAAAAAAAAAAAAACCCCGCAAAAATGGGGATGATAACACATTTATTTTTCACCAGACGCACCAAAATACATAATTGAAAAATAGCTGGTCATTTTAGAGCATGGTCTTCCTAAATTACTGTCTCTGATTCACAATGTAGACCTACATTTGGAGCTCAGCCTTGTGTGGCGAAGCGTGTTTTCTCACATGGTCCAGGAGCTACAGTACTTCCCTTCTGGGTGTCATTTTAATTTAGTTTAAGAGGTAAACAGTAAAACTGCCGCGACAACACTGCTGTTGCTACTTCTAGCCACATTCGTAAGTGATGGTGAAAGTTGTCTTCAGGCAGTGCTTCACTGTCTTATTCTTAAAAGCAATTTCTGCTGGACCATCTCTTCTTCATGGAAACCCAGTCAGTAACACAGTGCGTAAAGCTGAGAGAGACCCTAAAAAATGGATAGAGTCCTGAAAAGCCGCTAACCTAATGGGTCGGAAAACAAATAAACAGCCATGAGGTGAGAGGGGGCATAAAAATGAATGAATTCCTTGCAGGGGTCACTTTATGTCTGCTTGTGCTTCTCCGTGTGTGTGCCGGTACGTGTGTGTGTGTGTGCCGGTTAATGAACCCTATAGAGCCGAAGCGGGCGGCCCCCACCACTCTTTTACAAGATCCTTTTACGGCCACAGTGAATCTCCAAGAAAGCCATCAGTGTGTGTCTGAGTGTGTGTAAAGGCATATGTGCTCCCATGAGGTTGTGTCTACTTGATTTATAAGCCTGTGTGGGTGTGCGAGTGTGTGTGTGTGTTGAATATGTGTGACCTGAGACAACGCCCGCACATTTTACCGTGTGCACTGGCGCTTACGACCCCAAAATAGAAGCGGAGAAAATGAAGTACAACAACCCTAAAACAGGAGCGGACGCCGACAATCTGCACTAAAATACCCTCGCTGCTGTCCTCTGCAAACCTCCGAGCTCGAGCGTCGGTGGATTAGCTCAATCAATGTGAAGCTGGTGGAAGATTCTGGAGTTTAGTGAAGGCGGATCCTTCAAACCACCTCTCAAAGTCAAACTGTACAAGAAAATAATTAAAGGGACAGTAGGAAGCTAAGTAACGAGCTGCGGCGGTTAGGATCAGCAGCAGAACTTATTTTCGCATCTAAAAACAGCCCAACTAAAAGTAAAAATCAATATCAGTTTAAGTGTTCATCAATATTTAGAATGCTTTCACCGCTTTAACCTGCCGAAAACCACCTTATCCAACCAGAAAACACGTTTTTTATAAGCCAAATGTTGCCCTCTCCAAACACCAGAATCCATTGGAAGAAACAGTCATTTTACTTTGCAGAACACGGGAGTTGCTGGTCCACAGCTGCAGTTCGGTTGGTTGTGTAATTGTGTGACTTTGGTGAATCCGAACTAACCCTTTAAAACACCAACAACACACGATAACACGAACAAACTAAATGATCGAGGCAGCAGTAGATGAGCCAAAGCAGTCTGGTGGCTTCCAGTACTCCTGCTGCTTTTACCAAACTCGGGACCATCTACTGCGGTAATACATCAACCTTATACCCCACTTCAAAAAACCCGAACTATCCCTTTAACTAGAATAGATTTTACAACCAAGCAAGATGAAGAGGTTAAACTATGTTAGTTGTGCGGATAATAAGTTTGGCTAGCACACATAATGACACATTGTGTTACAGTAAGCCAATGGTATGACAATGGAGAGTAAACAGTTGATATTTGGCCTCCAGTGACCTTTTTGACTTCTCCCATAGGGAATTTAACTTAAATTTGAATCATCGACAGCTGCGAGGGTCCGTGCGATGCAAAATACTTCAGCTGCCTACGTCTTGAAGTCTGAGCGAATGACAGGACGGCGCCCAAAATGATAAACTGAACAGACGAAGTGTTTGAAAGCGATGAAGGGAAACTGGAGTTCACTGCTTTGTGTTTTCTTTGCATTAAAGCTGCTATTTGTAAGAAAAGTTGAGAAAGTGTTCTTTAACCAGGAGTTTAAACTGCAAATGAATTACAGTGAGGTGAACTTTAGGCTTAGACAGGCCAGTAAAGTACGGTCTGTAACTTCAACGATACAACCTGTGTTGGAGATGATCAAACATCATTACTTGAACAATGTTTTGGCTGTTCAGGTGTCTAGTCATTACTGTATTACATGCTTTCTGTGCTGAGTAAATATGGTCTTCAGGTAATAAATCTAATCTAAAACTTTGATGCTGAGACACTAAGTGTATCTTTGCCAATCATTTAAATCATGTCAGATGGCTTCACTTGTGAATCACATGCTAGCTGCAGTCATTTTTCGAAAAGATGTTTAATGTGAGGCGGTTCTCTGCAGCAGATGAGGAGGAGGGGACAAAAAGGAGCCATGGAGGAAAAGCACCTTCAGTCCTTTAAAGATAAAAAGCCACTGATGCATATCCAGAGCATGGATGCAACATTATCCAGGTGAAAAACACTTCAATCTCCACGTTCGTCTCTTCCTTTATTCATCCAGTGCTTAAAATACTGTTTTCAAGCCTTTAGATGTGTTTTCATTGCACTTTGGCGCTTCACATTCACAGTTGCACACCTGGGTTCGTCCGGTGGCTACATCACGGCAGCTGGAGGTGAAGTACCTTGCTCAAGGGTACTTGATGGCTTTCAAAGGGAGAGGAGAAAATGGCACTTTAACCTTTCACACGCTAGATTTCTGAACTGAACCGGCACACATGTGCTCACAGACTCACATCTCTCCCCCTCAAGAGATTCTTATTTTAGTCGAACACTGATATCAAAGTTGATAACAGCGGTGCTAAAATAAACCGAACGCTGCTCCCTACACCCACAATGGATGTACCTCAGGCTTTTCTTCTCAGCTACAGATGTGTTTCTAAATTGGAGCGCTTTGAATACGGTCATGATGATGGTGCACAACAGCACTCAGCTACACGGAGCAGCAACCTCAGGAGCCGGTTCACTTTTATACAACCAACCAAGATGATATACATGATGTGCATACACAACAGTTTAAGACCCGTCTCATTCTGATTAACGCAAACTATCCGCCGGCATTGCAATGACACATTTACAGTGATAATGATGTTGATTAATGCAATGTTTGTCCCTAAATTAACAAGTTACAGCACCGAGCTCCGGTCGGCTGTGACTGTGTTTGTCTGTGCAGGACTAATAGATAGTAAAAGATGCAGGTAAACAATTTAATTTTGTGTTAAACTTGCATTTTGAAAGTTCCATTTGTAAACCGAGAAAGCTGTGATTTTAATTAAAGCCTGAACCTTTTTCAAAACCAATTAAAGAAGGAGCAGTTTGGGCTTTAACAACAGAATGTGCAGGTGAACCGGACAAAGATCTACACAGCCAATTAACGATTTGTTAATGCTTTGGCTAAACTTCAGAAATAAACTTGTGTTTGTTGTCCGGTGGGTCCGTGCAAGCAAGAAGTATCACTCTTAATTGTTCAAGTGCACAGCAAACATTTCACCATGTAAAAGATACAAGATGGACCTTTGATTTTTTTGGTGATCGATCATATTCTTCAGCTAAAATATGCTGAGTGCTGTCGTAAAATGACTTCTCTTTTCTCGGTTGGTCCAAAAGATTTAAAAGATCAAAAAGTCACCAGGAGTCTTAAAGGCTGAGTGCAATAGAACTTTATTTGCCGGCAAAAAAGAGTGGGATCAGACACAGACAAAATCCGTGAAAAAACCAAACTGACCCGAGGCTCAAAGCCCTGAACATCCTCTTTTAAACACAGAAAAGTGGGTGTGTCTGTGTGGACAACATGGCTTCAACCAATCATTATTCTGCTTAATTTCTGCTGACACTGTTATTTCTCTATGGAAAAATACCATATTTCTTATGGAAAATCCCCGTACCTCTAGTGGAAAAACCCTGTATTACCTTCTGCGCTTGCGCGGAGATTGGCGTACGTGCAGAGCTGCATGTCGACCAGTTGCACCTCGCCTCGCTTTGTTTTTTAACATTGGGGCTTTCTCTGTGCTGCTATCAGCGGCTCTTAGAAACTCTGGCCTTGAGGCCTTCAGGTTTTTGATAATTCACTCCCCTCCTTGATATTTCCCATTATATCTGGCCACTCTTGGCACTGCATTTTTAAACATAATGAAAGTGTTACATATTTGGTTATATGATATAATTCTTAGATTTGTGGTTACATTTTCACACTTGACATCATCTGACTATAGCAGCTTTAAACAGTAGATGCACTTTTCAGTCAGCTGGTGCCCAGTAGTATGTTTCAGCAACTCTTTCACACTTGTTACCCTTTGTTTCTTACTTTTATCATTATAACAGTTATTATCAGTTACCATTAGTCACTATTTACTAACTGTGGTTATTTTATACTGACCACTATCTACTTACTATGGTTATTTTACACTACAGTGCCTTTGACGGCGTGCTCATCCCTCCCGTGTCTCTTCTTGGAGCCCCTCTAGTGCAGGAGTGAGAGAAAAATGTCTGACTTGGGGTCGACTAGGTGGTAGGATGGCTCGTAAGCAGGACTTCCTCCCTCTAAATGGGGTCGAGTCCAGAGTCAATAGATCGTCATTTCGCGGGCCTGGGCGGCAGAAATCGTGACGTAACCTGGAAGTACTCCAAAGGCTAGACCGTCCCATTTAACAACGGCTGACGCGGTTAACAAAGTCTCACCGAAGGACTCGCCTTCGAAGACCGCAAAGGCTGGGTCCTTCGAAGGATGCAGACCCTGAATTGAGACACAGCATGTGTGCTCCCTGATGTCCTGTGTCTCACCTGTGTTGTCCAACCTGTGTTTACATTTAGCTTTTCTTTTGTCCAAAACGTCTTACAGTAATTCATACATTATATTCATTCATACACTGATGGTGGTGGCTGCCATGTAAGGGAGCAGTTTGGGGTTCAGTATCTTGCCCAAGGACACTTCTACATGCAGACTAGGGGAATTGAACCAGCAACCTTCCAATAACAAGACACTGGCTCTACCCATGTTTTTGACCAAAGCCCATTCCCATGTCTTCGAGTGTCTTCCTGTGTCACCCTGCGATATGTTCCTGGTTTTTGTTCCTTTTGCTCGATACTTTGTTTCGGCTTTTGTGTGTTTCTACGATTCTCTGGTTTTGGATAATCGGCTTTTGCCAAATAAAGCTCGCCATTTGTCCATAACCCTGCCTGCGTCCTTGGTGTTTTTGGGTACCAACCTTGTTTAACCACAATTTATAACACATAATGTGCCATGAAATCTGAGCTGTTTGTCGGCGACCTGTATTTTGAAAGTCTAACTGGACAACGTCACCCGGGAACGTCTCCACACTGTGAGGCATGCGTCTCCGAAGAGTCTCGGTGTTTTGACATTTCCAGTGTTATCAAAGTTTTATAGAGATCAATAAGTAAACTGAAAACAGGAAGTTCTAATAGCTTGTCCTGCACACTTCTGATGGATCCAATTTGCCAACGTTTAAGACAAATATAATCTAATCAGTTAGATATTACAGCTTTTGTGTGAAAGCAATCACAAACACTGACCTCTTTAACACTGACTGAAAGATGCATGATTGGATTTTTTGCCGAACAAACCTGCAGCCCATAAAATGACAAGTAATTTGAATTAATCTCCGTGAAAATTATTAATTTCAACAAAAGGGAATTCAGTGCAAAGGTAAGGCCACTGAGGTATTCCTTTTCTTTTTTTTTCCACCCGCCTGGCACACGGTCTGTATCCCCCTTTTTTCCAGCAAAGAGACACGCCGACTTTGCCGCAGAATCCCAAGAAATCCAACACCTGGACTGTTGTTGAATGTCATCCTGTCGCCCATGTATCTCCTGACAATTTCTCCTGCAAGCTGCCTGATAAAACAGAAAGGTCATTGAAGTAATGTTAAAAAATGATGTGGAGGGGGGGGAAGAAAGAGTCCTCGCTCCTCAGCGCCTCTCAACGTTAACTCAGAAAGTCTTTGATAACTTTCAAAAGAAAGTTTTGGTTGGCAGGTGGAGGCAAACAATTAAAGAGGCACCGGGATGAAACACTTGGAGGTCATGATTAGATATTAGTGCTCTGCTGTGACGAGGCGAAGAGGAACTTCAGTTAATTGTTCTTCAGAGGGTTTATTGTTTTTTTTTTTAGATCCGAAAGAGGCGGAGGGGGAAGAAAGAGTCGACATGGAAGGCGACAGAAGGGGAACACACTGACACGAGACTGTGAGGGAGACAGTGAGAGACTTATTCAACCGTTCACTGAACTCCTTTGGTTTGTAATGTTACCGTGATGACTCTAACTTCCTCCTAATGAAGCAGGGTATTTGTCAATATTCCCTTCAGGCAGAGTGGGACAAACTGGGACGAGCAGGCAGCCGCTGACAGACGGCGAGTTGATCGGAGTCTCTCTCTGAAGCGCCGCTGCCCATAATGAGAGCTTCCATGACTGACGAGGTTTCAATTAAAGGGGGTTAGATTGTCTAAAAATGCTCAGGGAAATATAAATTAAGTAAGCTACGAAAAGCCTGTGCTGATAGAACGAGAGCGAACGTGAAGCTAATTTTCCACTTTGCATCATTTGTACAAATTTGAACCGTGGATTGATTTTCTGGCTCGTTCACCTCCGGCTCTTTTAACGTTCACAAGATCTCGAGTAGGTTGTGGATCCGTTGCTTCTCAATCAATCTCTTTTCTCATTATTTTTAGCTTAGATGCATCAGAGCGTACGCTTCATACGCATATCCACACTTTCTACATCGTGTCACATCGCGTTCAGATTACATGTAAGCTGACTTTCATGTCCGAAGCGGGGAGTGTTGGTGGTGATGTCACAGCTAGGTGAGACGACTGCCGAGCCAGAGTCCACGGCTCAAGATGACGTTTCAACATTTGTAAGTGAAAAGGCCGCTTCATATTTTTAATCAGGTTTCAGGAGTTTGTAGCAACAGAAATAAGTGTTTCAAACCCAAAACATGATCTTTCCAGAAAGCTAATCAAGTGGTTTTTGTGCATAACTTAACCAGACCATAAGCACAGCACGACCACACAGTGCGATTACATGCACAGCTTAGTCGGATTACAGCCATGGTTTAACTATGTTACTCAATCTGACAACTGCAAATGTCCGAGTATACATGCCGGTGAGAAAATCGAATTATTGGCCGGAGCATGTCATACCCCGGTACGATCCGGCTGACCTCTTTACGTCACCAGCAACAACAAACTCTGCCTCGGCATTCGAGAAAGATGGCGTACGAAGAGCGAGACGAAGCTACATCTTTATGCATTTACACAAACTAGATGCACAATGGCGCTCTTGATTGCGCTTATTTCGGAGGCCCCGGGAAAAAATCTTGCGGCTGCGCAGAACGCAAAATCCGATCTGATCTGATGGAACGTATACATGCAGGAGTAATGCGACTATCAATCGAATAATCTGGGTGCTTTAATTTGACTATGAGAAATCTGATCGGGTCTGATAGTAGTCAGACTAAGGTGTATACATGTATCTTAAAAATCTGATCAAAGTCGGACTAACACAGTAATTTGTTTTTCTCGAGTGTCATGTAAACGCACTGACTACCACCAATGCCCCCTTTCCTACTTCCAGCCTCCCTGGTTCCAATCATTGAACACAAGAACACAGCCGTCTGTGAACTCTTCCTTCATTTTGATCTGATCTACACACCAGCAAATTTTGAGATCGAAAGATACTCAAAATCCTGGTTCCTGACGTCTGACAGTAGTAGCATGTGATGCAGCGGCGTGCGTTGAGCAGCTTGATTTCCTTCCCCTCCACATTCTTGACGTTACGACAGAAAGGCTCACGCTGTCTTCTACACCGGGATCTTTCAGCTCGCACTAGATCTCTTCACATGATTTGGGAGTATGATGTCCAACCCTCGGCTTTGTGTGCGATCCAGCTTGATTGCTAAACTGGTCAGGATTTTTAGATGCCCCCTGTGATCATCTGCGTTGCATCAGTCGAAATCGGGACACGATTTTACAACACAGCAGCACTTGCGTGATGAAATATATCATAAATGCGACTGCATATACCGCCTTCAACACCTCAGAGAAACACACGAGCTCTCTGCGACGGAGGCCGTTGGACATGATGGACGTCACGTGGCTCGGCAGCTCCTCCGTTCCGCTGAAATGACCATTCAGATATAATGAGTTTAACAAGAATGTCTGTTCCATCTCTTCATATTCTGTGATTATATCCTCATGAATATTCATTTCCTATGAGGACACGAGCTGAATGAGGTGACAGCGGTCTCATTGCTTTCATCTTCTCATTAAGCCGCAGCGGTGTTCGTTTTCTCTTAACCATAAAATATCACCCCTTTGTGTCAGACACTCATCTCGCTCCTTTACCGTTATTGTTTTCATCCTACTCTCAGTTGTTTCCTGGAGTATCAGAATAACAGAGAGCTGACGTTTTCGTTTTTTTTCCTACTTCGCGCAGCTAAATTCAATCTATGCAATGAGACAGTTAATAAGTATGACTGTTATTAATCTAACTTGTTAGGGACGGCGGCCATTTCATCTGCAGAAATCGAAATTGTAATTGCTCCATTAAAATTCTGTCATCTGAATACATCAAGCAGTATTTTATTATAATTACATCATAACCACAAAAAGAGCGTGGCGCAGCTGATTTTTCATTTACCGCGATGTCCCAGGATAACGATTGACAGTCCGACTGTACAGGCCGAGACGGTCACGATCCAAAGTGTAAAGCGACGGTGGATTCAAGGTATTACGTTTGTTCGACGAGAATGTTTATGCAGCTGGAAAATCGCGGGGAAGCTTTGCAGAGCACCGGCTACGTCGAGTGTTTAGGAGAAAGCTGCAGCGCTGCTTTGCTCAGTGTGGGGATGAGTAGATAATGACTGAATTTCAAATTTTGGGTGGACCTTCCCTTTAAGTTTCTTCAACTTCAGTCATGACTGCAATGACAGTAGGAGTATAAGTCCTCGTGTACGCTTCTGACTACATATCGGACGCCTTAGGACTGAAAAAAGCAAAATAGGATCCAATTTATTTATTTTGTTCATGGTCCGAACCGCCTTATCAGAAAAGAAATCAGTGGAAGTCGAGCTATTCTTTGCTAACGCCAAAGAAAATCATCACATTCAGAAACAGGCATACATTAATTAAAATCAAATAAATTGATGAGACTGTAAAACCATAAATAAATTGATATCATACATAATAATGACATTCTGTGATTCACAGTGTCCTGCATTTTTTAGACTTGTGCTTGTAAATAATTCTGGCCGAGCAGAAAAAGGAAAGGTCAGAGAACACACTGCCCGGTGATGTGATGGGAGGGAATGGCCGCCGTGATCGGCAGACTACAGCGCGACAAACACCCTCCTCATCAGGCGGCAGGCAGTCAGAGCACGTTCGCAAAACGCCGCCGCCTGATGGGCTGGTCCCGCCGCTGAGCGCTGACGAGCATCAGGACGCCACTGATGTGTGCGCTCACACTGACAACCTTGGGTGTGGTTTGTTTTGACACGTGTCATACGCTGCCTCTCTGCGTGGCGCTCAATTCTGCAGGTTCATTTTTTTTCCCTTCTTATTCATGAATGATGAGGCAGAATGTAGGCGACACAGCATCCTGCTGAGAATCTGCTCTCCCTCTACACTGCAGACATTTCAGAAGAGAGAGTGTCTCTCCCTCAGCATATATATATATCTTTACATTTATATACACTCAAGTGAAATGTACACTTCAGGTAAAAACAAACTGCTGAGAGAAAAACAGACACAGCGTCTTAATGGAAGAAGATTGTTGCCGCAAACAGGAGAAAGCTGGACAGTGACGCGGTTAGAATCTGCGTGCATTAGCTGTAAATATCACATATTGCATAATTCGGAGGTTGGTTATATTCTCACTAAATATAACCACAGATGACTTCACTTGCCAGGAGGAGTTCTTCACAGTACGTGTTCCCTTTTTTCTGAGTCCAAACTGTATTCAGTCTAATTTTGTCAAACAGAGTCAGGTGGAGTTGTGCTGCCGTCGGCTTCTCGTCCTTGTGTCATTACGTCTACATGAGTGGATCCAAACATTTAGACTGTTTGGACCTTGAAAGAAGACCGAGACCCAGTTTTCTCTTTTGTTTTTTTTTGATGCGGTTGTTTCTTTTTCATCAACCAAGCAAGTTATATGGGAACAAAACCCCGCTCAGACTGCAGCCCTCCCTGGATGGAAACACTCCGGCTGAATCCCAAATGTCCACCCTCTGGACTTCCAGACTGCGCCCTGATGGAGTTCAGACGTACGTACTGTGACTTGTTCACTGTCAAGAATGTCAAGTCTGCAAGGGTGTGAGACTGCAGGGATATAAGCCGCTCACAGTCGAGCTCGAAAAACTCCAACAACACCTCTGTAGCCTGTGCTGCTACATGTTCCTGTATCCTGATGCGGTCGAATATCATTTCTGGCCTGCGTGATTCAAGTCAGGTTTTGATGAAGTCATTTAAAAAACTACTTTCATGTACATTTTGCAATGGATTGTGGGTAAAATAATCAATGAAATCTGCACCCCAAGCAGCCCTTTTGGACGGGATGGATCAGCACTCACACCCGGACATTTGTGTGCAACCTTTTTTTTTTTTTTTGCAGTGGTTGATGGAGGCTCCACACTTTTTTTGTTTACGCTACTATATATTTAAAAGCACCCGTCGCTCTCAGTTTCCTCTACAAGCCCGAGGACGATGTGTTGAAGTTGTTTAACGCTGCTGGACTGTGAAATGTGAAATTTTTTGCTAAAGGACTCGGGTTGGATTTCCACGACAGTCCAAAGGATGTGACCGTATGCGTGTTCTGATTGCCTCGCCTCGTCTCGGTGCCTCTCTCCACTCCACCAACGAAGAGCAACGGTAGCTAACGTAGCTAACCAACGGCTTCCAGCGCGACAGAGGACAAATGGGCACAACCTCCGAAACACCCTTTATAACAGCACAGAGGATGTTATTTTATCAGATTGCAAAAAAAAAAAGTGCAGGATAACAACATTCCAAGGATATTTGATTGCGTAAAAGTCGATGGGATTAGCAACTGAGAGCAGAAATGTGAAGCACAGCGCAAACAAATCAGCCTCACACTCAGGCATCCGCTGAACGCTGAAACATATTTTAAAAAGTACTGTATTTTGGCACGCAGTCACGGAACAGAAAAGGCAGCACACGCTCACATGCACACAGTGACGACAACCACACAAACACAGCAGCCTCCCTCCTGGCTGGATTACTGGCTGGCTTATAATGCAAGCCTCTGATTTATGGTGTAATCTAGTTCAGGGAGGGAGAGCCTCTCATACTGAAGAGGCAGAGAGACCAGCGGCGACCTTTGGTGTCCTCCTCAGTTCGTCAACAAACTCTCAGCACTACCACGAGGAGGACAAGACTGAATTAGAGAGAAGCGAGCAGGTGAATAACCAAACGCGGACGCATTTAATTCACTACCTGGTTGGAATGACGATCGGGGGAGCGCCGCGTCTCTCCTTTTTTGTAAAGAATGATTCTAATTATCCTGTTATCAAAAGCAGCAGAGCCTCGAGGGATGCAGACGGTCACATCCACTCGGAGACGGGATGGATTTCATGAGATTTTCTGTACAAAGATGGAATTTTTTGTCGGAGGTTGGACGTCAGACTAAAGGCCGGTCGTGTTTGAATTTAACTAGTTTGTATCTCGTGTGGTTCAACCATTTCTTTAGGCAAAAAGTGATTGTGCCTGCTCCCGAGGGTCGCACTCGGTTTATCTTTCCTCTAAGGCGTTTGTGTTGCGCTTCATTTTGTGTAGGCTACATGAAAACTAATGACACTGGAGGAGAGGGTGACCTCGACGTTCTGACCTCAGCACTCCTGGCTTATTTTCGCTTGAACCGGCCGTGGTTTTGTCAGACGTCAGAGAGATGTTGGACACCAGCCCAGTCCAAGATGTTGGCACTTTTATGTTTCTACAAAACACAGTTGCATTCAACCCGTGTCAAACCAACCATACAGGCATTTCTAAAAATTCCCCTGACATGTATGTCTGAGTGGAGGAGATGGTGGAGGTGTGACAGCCAGTGACCCCAGTTCAAACGCATTTCCACATTTGTACGTGTTAAACCATCAGGACAACTTCCAGTCATGTGTGTGGTGACAGAACAGTGTTAATTTCATTGACAAAGACTATGACGAAAAATATTAGTCAACAAACCTGTTTCACTGACAAAAACTAAATGAAAACTAAATAAAAAGTTTTCACAAGAGTTAGGTTGTTTACATGATAGAGAGAGAGAGAGATAGATAGAGACTAAGACTAAAACTCTTACGATATTTAGTCGACTAAAACTAGACTAAGACTAAAAAAATTCAGATAACTAAAATATGACTAAAACTAATTGGTGTGTTATTCTAAAAGACTAACACTAAATCAGAATTTGCTGTCAAAATTAACACTGTGACAGAATCAGACATTTTA